>NC_134356.1:471891892-472102855 GCF_048569485.1 Anomaloglossus baeobatrachus
ATAGCCCATACAGACTATACTATAAGAGTTTTTGAAATGTTTGTCCAATTGCTTTTGCTTAACAGTTTATTAATGTTGTTAATAATTTGATAAGAATTTGTTGTTTTTCTGTTATATTTTGCTGCTGTTATATGAAAAAAAATGCTTTTCATCTTTTTAGGAAGAAGAAAGACGTACCGCATCTGTTCTGGCAAGAAAAGAGGAAGAGAGGAAGCGTGAAAGCCATAAGCAGGCCTTAATAAAGGTAACATCCGTCAGGCAGGAATTTCAAGGCAAATTTAACATTTGACTCATCAAATCACAACAGCTCAGCTCATCCGTAAACCGTTATCAGGATAAACTCGTCTGCAGTTGCACCACCACAGTGATCCCTATTATTGGCGTTTTGTCCTTCTGTGCAAGGCAGTGACATACATACACTGGGTCTTACTGGTGTAGACAAAAAAAGCAGGGCTTGTAAGTAATATCATATGTTAGCTGAAATCTCCCTGACCTGATGTAGTACTATGGGCAACTCCTCACTTTAGGCTGTCAGAGATCTCCAAGATAAAACCTTTCCAGTTATGTCAGCTGACAATATGACCTCATTAGTAGTGATGGTCAGACCCGGACTGTAAAAGTCCAGATCTGTGCGGTTTCAAACAACATACCCAAGTGCTTTCTCAGGGAATTCCAGTTAATGATCTGGGTCCTGCACTCGTGAAATAAAAAAAATAAAAGGAAAATCAAGAAAACAAGAATGAAGCAAGCGCTTCATACTTAGTCTTCAGTGCAGCTGTACACTGCTTCCACGGGCGTTCATTCTTCTTCCAGGGCCGCTCATTACTGCTCATATGCCCGTATGCATTGCTTTCCATGCCCACCGGCCGTCCTGGTGTCTGAGATTGGTTGCAGTCAGACACCCTCCCAGCCTGTGTGACAGCATCTGCCTGCAACCAATCAAGGCACTGTCTTGCGGGTCTATATCGTGCTGTAAAACTAAATAACATATGTGGGGTAAGGTCCCTGTGTTATGATACCCAGCCATGAGAAAGCATAAGGCTACAGGCTGCAGTCCCCAGCCATGCGCTTATCATGGCTGTGTATCAAAATAAGAGAAACCTCATGCGGCTTTTTAAAAATTATTTAAATAATGTTAAATAAAACAGCATGCAGTCCCTACAATTTTGATAACCGGCCATGATTAAGCCCGACAGCTGGGGACTGGTATTCCTAGGCTGGGGAGACCCATGCTTATTATGCCACCCCCAGCCTAAAAATAGCAGCCTACAGCATCCTGGAATTGCTGCATTCCATGACCCCCCCCCCCCCTCCTTCCTCGAGAATACCACCAGCTGAGAATGACAATGACTGAATAACGTTTTTGGCGAGGGAGGTAGTGGCACCTTCATGGCCTTCAGTTTTCTGTAGAATGTTGCAGCTTGCATAAATGTCATATAATTCTATGGAATTTGCTATCCATTCCTAATACATGTCCTAGGCAGAGGTAGCAGTATAAGCCATTTAGTGACCTTTTTAAGATTATTTCCTTTCAGAATTTAAGTGTTATGATAAAGTGCCCTTATTGAAATGAAATTCTTATTTTCCTTAAAAGCATTTCAGATTTAAACAGGAAATTGTGGGTGTTTAGAACAAAGCATGTTTTAACAATAGTTGAATGTAAATATTGTGAGAAAAATTGTGAAATAAATATGATAAAGCTACAGTTCCAATTCCAAAAAAGTTGTGAGGCTGTGTAAAATGTAACTAAAACGAGTGCAATGATTTGGAAAACTCAGTCATATTTGACAACAGGACATAGAATATAGATGAGAAGGTGAAAGTTGGACACGCTTCCATGTTATTTGAAAGAAATGACTACATTAGAAATTTATGGCAGCGACAAATTTTAAAAAAGTTGAGACCAAATTAACAGGAGGCTGGAAAAGTAAGTGGCACTAATGGAAAGCAGATGGGAGGTTCAATATTCAACGAAGTCACATGACTGTGTATTAAAAGAGCATGTTAGGGAGGTAGGGTCTCTCAGAGGCAAATATGGTTAGAAGTTCACCAGTCTATGAGCAACTACGTCTAAAAGTTCAGAAACCATTTCAGAAAAAATTTCCTCAATATAAAGTTCATACCAAACACATGGTGTTCGTGCACACGACCCCGAACACGAGCTTTCTGGGACATTCGTGTTACAGTTCGAGTCCAGGGTCTGTTAAAAGCACGTTATTTAAAAAAAAAAAAATTATGATCATACTTGCAGGTCCCGCGACGCGTCCTGCAGACTCTGCTTCCCCTCACTGTCAGCCTGCTACATCAATCTCTCCAGAGCGATGTAGCAGAGCTGACATGGCTCTCTGTGCTTCTCACGATGTATAGGCGCTGTCTGTGCACAGTGATGAAGCAGAGTTGACATTGCACTTTGCTTCTCACTATGTATAGACTGTGTCTTTGCACAGTGATGAAGCTGACATTGCTGTCTCTGTGGATTATGTCGGACTAAGGATGTTTTTTGTAATACAGATGGAGTCTCCAAATGTTTTTGTTTTATTGCTAATAAAAAAAATTTTTTTTTTCCTTTGTTTTTTTTTACTGTTTCCTAGAAATTCATGGTGGCCATATCTAATGACACCATGAATTTCGGGCTTTGTACCTTCTGAGAATACAAAGATGGTGTTAACCCCTTTATTACCCAGCGAGCCACCGCCATCACGGCCGCTGGACGAGCCAGGTAAAGCACGTGGAAATGGCGCTAAAACAATGCGCCATTTCCAGTGGCGGCTGCCAAGAATCCCAGCCCCCAGCTGCCTGGCTTTACCTGACTGGCGATCAAAATACGGCAGGAGCCTACGCATTTTTTTTAATTAGTTTTTTTAAATAAAAAAAAAAAATGAATGGGCTTCCCTGTATTTTTATTGCCAGCCAAGGTAACGCCAGGCAGATGGGGGTGGCAGCCCGTAGCTGTCTGCTTTATCTGCAGTGAGAATCAAAAATACTGCAGAGCACTACTTTTTTTTTTTTTTTTTTAATGGTTGATGTATTTTTACAGTACTGTGATGTCAGGCAATCAAAATACAAGGAAGACCATTTTTTTTTTGTTATGGAAATAAATAATTTAAAAAAAAAAAAAAAAATGTTTGGGCTCCTGCTGAATTTTTTGTATTGCTAGCTAAGGGTAAGTATTTTGCTAGCCAGGTACAGCAGGCAGGTACGGGCTGCCCCCAACCCTCAGCCTCCTATTTGTACCTGATTGGGAAACAAAAAAATAGGGAAGCCCTGTTTTTAATTATTTCATGAATTTCATGAAATAATTAAAAAAAAAACTTTACACGGGCATTGCCCCATTTTTGTGTCCAGCCAGGTACAACTAGGCAGCTGGGGATTGGAATCCGCAGTGCAGGTTGTCCCAAGCTTTCTGACCTCCCCCCCGCTGCGAATTGCAGTCCGCAGCCTCCCCAGAAAATGGTGCATTCACAGAGGCGCGCCATCTTCTGGTGCTGTATCCAACTCTTCCAGCGGCCCTGACGCTGGGTATTAAGGGGTTTAATACCAGCTTTGTTTTACGAGCTAGTATTAACTCAGAGATTCTTAATGTCAGACAGGTTTGACCTGGCCAATTAGAATCTCCAATAAAGGGTTAAAAAAAAACAAAAAACACCACACAAAGAAAAAAATACTTTTATTAGAAATAAATACACAGACACTCAGGGACTCCATGTTTATTACTCCCTCTCACCCCTCCACGATCCTGGTCTTCAGTCTTCTTTCTTCAACCCATGCAGCTCTGCTATATCAGACAGCACAGGGGAGGAAGACTCTTCTGTTCCCCCGTGCTGTGTAATCACTCAATGAGTGAGCAGAAGCTGCGGGTTGGTAAGCGGTGACGTCACCGCTGCCACCATAGCCATAGTAACCTGACGAGCGGGTTACTATAGAAACTGTGATCTCCGATCATCTGATTCCCGGCTCTGCGTTTCACCGGCTGTGGCAGCCAATCCCTGCATGTGGACTGACTCTGTAAAGAGCTCCGACATGCAGGGACAGGGAACCAAGCATGTCTCCGAGCATGTCGCCGGTACACTGAACTGGCCGAATATACAGAGTACTGAGATGCTTGGGCGAGCACTGCGTACCAGTGAGATGCACTGACAGGACCTAGCATGACGTCCTAGCCATGTGACCAGTCTTTAGCCAAATGAGATAATACAAAATTCACACGTGACTGGTCACATGCTATGACGTCACGGAAGGAGTTTTGGTTACCGGGCGGCACAGCGAGGATCGTACTCGGAAGGAGAAGCGGCGGGAGACAGAGTCTGCAGGACGCATCGCGAGACCTGTAAGTATAATGACAATGTTTATTATTAACTATACTAGAAGGTGGCCCGATTCTACGCATCGGGTATTCTAGAATTTACGTATTGTGTAGTTAATGTATGATTTTTGTTATTTATATATATTTTTATATATATATATATATATATATATATATATATATATATATATATATATATATATATATATATATATATATATATATATATATATATATATATATATATATATATATATATGTGTATATGTATATGTGCATATGTTGTTTGTAGTTACCAAGTGTTTGTGTAGGGGCTGTACATGTTCTGGGTGTTGTCTAAGTGTGGCGGGGGTGAGAGTGGTGTTGTTTGTGTGTTGCGTTATTTGTGGAGCGCTGTGTGTCTGTATCGTTGTGTGTGTGTTGCGCGGTTTGTGTGGGTGTGGGGTGTGTGTGTGTTTTGGGGGGAGGTATGTTTTGTGCAATGTGTGTGTTGTGCGGTATGTGCGTATATTTGTGTGTGCCGCGGTGTTTGTGTGTTGGGTGTTGTGTGTGTGCGGCATTGTGTGTGTGTGGGTGTCTGTGTAGGGCAGTGTTTGTGGTTCCCAGTGTGTGTGTGGTGTGTTGTGCAGTGCGTGTGTGTGTGTGTGTGTGTGTGTGTGTGTGTGTTTTGGGGGGAGGTGTGCACCCCCGATCGTGCTCCATCCCCCATCCTGCGCACTCCCCATCGGGCTCCATCCCCCATGCTGCGCACTCCCCATCGGGCTCCATCCCCCATGCTGCGCACTCCCCTTCGTGCTCCATCCCCCATGCTGCGCACTCCCCATCGTGCTCCATCCTCCATGCTGTGCACTCCCCATCGTGCTCCATCCCCCATGCTGCGCACTCCCCATCGTGCTCCATCCCCCATGCTGCGCACTCCCCATCGTGCTCCATCCCCCATGCTGCGCACTCCCCATCGTGCTCCATCCCCCATGCTGCGCACTCCCCATCGTGCTCCATCCCCCATGCTGCGCACTCCCCATCGTGCTCCATCCCCCATGCTGCGCACTCCCCATCGTGCTCCATCCCCCATGCTGCGCACTCCCAATCGTGCTCCATCCCCCATGCTGCGCACTCCCCATCGTGCTCCATCCCCCATGCTGCGCACTCCCCATCGTGCTCCATCCCCCATGCTGCGCACTCCCCATCGTGCTCCATCCCCCATGCTGCGCACTCCCCATCGTGCTCCATCCCCCATGCTGCGCACTCCCCATCGTGCTCCATCCCCCATGCTGCGCACTCCCCATCGTGCTCCATCCCCCATGCTGCGCACTCCCCATCGTGCTCCATCCCCCATGCTGCGCACACACACACCATCGTGCTCCATCCCCCATGCTGCGCACACACACCCCATCGTGCTTCATCCCCCATGCTGCGCACACACACCCCATCGTGCTCCATCCCCCATGCTGCGCGCACACACCCCATCGTGCTCCATCCCCCATGCTGCGCACTCCCCCCATCGTGCTCCATCCCCCATGCTGCGCACTCCCCATCGTGCTCCATCCCCCATGCTGCGCACACACACCCCATCGTGCTCCATCCCCCATGCTGCGCACACACACCCCATCGTGCTCTATCCCCCATGCTGCGCACACACCCCATCGTGCTCCATCCCCCATGCTGCGCACACACACCCCATCGTGCTCCATCCCCCATGCTGCGCACACACACCCCATCGTGCTCCATCCCCCATGCTGCGCACACACACCCCATCGTGCTCCATCCCCCATGCTGCGCGCACACACCCCATCGTGCTCCATCCCCCATGCTGCGCACTCCCCCCATCGTGCTCAATCCCCCATGCTGCGCACTCCCCATCGTGCTCCATCCCCCATGCTGCGCACACACACCCCATCGTGCTCCATCCCCCATGCTGCGCACACACACCCCATCGTGCTCTATCCCCCATGCTGCGCACACACCCCATCGTGCTCCATCCCCCATGCTGCGCACACACACACCATCGTGCTCCATCCCCCATGCTGCGCACACACACCCCATCGTGCTCCATCCCCCATGCTGCGCACACACACCCCATCGTGCTCCATCCCCCATGCTGCGCGCACACACCCCATCGTGCTCCATCCCCCATGCTGCGCACTCCCCCCATCGTGCTCCATCCCCCATGCTGCGCACTCCCCATCGTGCTCCATCCCCCATGCTGCGCACACACACCCCATCGTGCTCCATCCCCCATGCTGCGCACACACCCCATCGTGCTCCATCCCCCATGCTGCGCACACACCCCATCGTGCTCCATCCCCCATGCTGCGCGCACACACCCCATCGTGCTCCATCCCCCATGCTGCGCACACACACCCCATCGTGCTCCATCCCCCATGCTGCGCGCACACACCCCATCGTGCTCCATCCCCCATGCTGCGCACACACCCCCCACTTCTCCCTGTGCCCACCGGTGGGCGGTCCCAGCAGCTGTGCTGCACGCCGTGCTCCTCTGCCGACACTCACAGATCCGATCGCATACACTCACACACACTCACACATCAGAACACAAACACACACATCCGATCGCATACACTCACACAGACACACTGACGATATCGCACATTTGCGCTCACACAATCACAACATCCGGAGATACCACATGTTTCCGGCCATGTGATCCTCCGGCAGGTCCTGGAAGGTCACTGCACAGTATCGCCGCCGAGAAGCAAGCGATATCACGGGATGTTGTGAGTATGTGGATGCGATGTGATGTGTGTGTAAGAGTGAGTGTGATCTGATGTGTGTGTGTGTGTGTGTGTCTGTTCTTATGTGTGTGTGTGTTCCACCGCTGCAGGACCTTGATGCGCTCACCTCGGGGCGAGAGGCCATTCTGTGCGGGGGGGGGAGGAGCCAATGCGAGGCGAGCGGCCAACCCATGCGGGGGGCGGGGCCATGACGAGCCCAGCGGCCAATCCGCTGTTTGTCACCGTAAGGACACAAGTTTGGAGCAAGACAGACAGACAGACAGAATAAGGCAATTTTATATATATAGATTCTTTATTTTACAGCCCTCCCCCCATCACATAACTGTAAAGTCCAAGTTTTGAGTTCGGACGCAAGTTCGCGTTATATCAGAACCCGAGCGTGAACTTTACAAAACGTTCGGGCGAGTCTCCCGAACACTGAACATTAGGGGGTTCGCCCATACCTACTCATGATCTACATGCCCTCAGGTGGAATTGCATTAAAAACAGACATGATGAGGTCATGCAAATCACCACTTAGGCTCAGGAATAATTCAAGAAATCATAGTCTGTGAATATTGTTATCCATGCAATCCACAAATGCAAGTTAATGCTCTAACATGCAAAATAGAAATCTTATAGCAATACATTCTATAAAAGCTAGCGTATTCTCTGGGCCAAATCTCATTTAAATGGACGGAGGCAAAATGAAAAACTCTGTGCAGGCACACTTCTATCTGCCCTGAGCAGGGCAGATCAAAGTATAGTAGTGCACCTGCGCAGGACCTCAATGCCAGCCTCTGTGCATGACGTAGGACGCTTCATGCACCCAGGCTTCAGAAGGAGGAGGGGAAAGATGGCCGAAAGAGGAGGCGCCGGCCCCGGAGAACGGAGACACCCATCCGACCAGTCTGCACTGCACCGCCCATTAGGTGAATATTATAAAGTGATTTTTACGTTTTACACTGCGGCCCGAGCTCTTATGTACAGCATGTTAGAATGTTGTGTATATAAGAGCCCACTGGTGGTGGCCGCAGCTTATAGGGGCCAAATTTGGTGACAGGTTCCCTTTAAGAATCAAAGAAATAAGCTCATTTCTTGGTAAAGGTAAATTCAAGAATATCACATGTATTTCATATTTGTTAGCTTTTTCTCAGGTGGGTTACTGAGCGAATCTTTCTGTCTGAAAAAGACCTTGTGTGCTCATACCCTGAGATGGGCAACCTGAATATTCCCTACTATCGGGATAATCCAGGATCAAGTATGTTTGATTTCACCATGTCTGATGCTTAGGCTACATGCACACGCTGCATTTTTTGTCGTGTTTTCGTTGGGTTTTTTGGTGCCGTTTTGTTGTTTATAACTTTCTGACATTTGACTTCCTAGCAAAGTCTATGAGAAGTCAGATTTGCTATGCCGACGTTGCAGTTTGTCAGCGTTTTTTTTTTACAAGATTTTGACAAGGAAGCAGCATGTTCATTCTTTCTTGCATTTTTGGCAACATTTGTCACCCATTGAAATTAATAAGGGCATCAAAAATGCAAGGAAAAAAGCATGCTACCAAATAGGTGCGTTTTGCATAGTTTTACCCTTTGTTTTGTCAACAAAAATGCAGCTCACCAACTTTGTTCCAGAATGTTCTCTGTCTCTCTCTGTCTCTCTCACTCCGGTGTCATCCGAGTACAGTACGATGTTTCACTCTCACCCATAGACTTGCATGGGCGAGCGTAAATGGTAATGGCCCCATAGAGTAACAATGAGCCGAGTGGAATGTGACTTTTTTTTTTTTTTTTAAAAGTCACATTCCACTTGGGCCGTTTTACTCGAGTGTCCTAGCCCTATATCTAAGTGCCTTGCCCCTATTCTCATCTAACCCTCTAGCGGCTTCATCCTTTTTCAGTGTCACTCTGGTTCCCCGACACTATCTTGTACCTGTAATTTCTGACCGTCCAGAAGTGAGAAGTTACATCACAAGCGCCCAATGTAACTCTGAGAGTTAGAACCAGGTCAGTACGAGGCTCACATAGTTATATTGGGTGGTGTATCGCAGCGCCACATGAAACACTGGAGCTGCTGGCAGGTCACAAATCACTGGAGACCAACTTGAGCGGCACTGGAAAGAGATGAAACCGCTGGAAAGTGGGTATAAGACAGGGGGAAGGGACTTGCGTATAAGGCACCACTCTAGCTAGGAAATTTAAAAAAAAAAACCTTTGGAGTGGTGCTTTAAGCAGTAACAGTAGGTAAAAATTTCATCTTTTGCTTAAGGCGGCGTCACACGCAACGACTAATCTAACGATATATCTCCGGGGTCATGGATTCCGTGACGCACATCCGGCATCGTTAGCGATGTTTTTGCATTTGACAGCAAGGAACAACTGTTAACGATGGAAAATACTCACCTTATCGTCCATCGTTGACACGTCTTTCCTTTTTAAAATATAGTTGATTGTAGAGAACGCAGGTTGTTCATCGTTCCTGAGGCAGCACACATCGCTATCAGTGACACCTCGGGAACGACGACCTGCAGCTTACCTGCGGCCGCCGGCAATGCGGAAGGAAGGAGGTGGGCGGGATGTTACGTCCCGCTCATCTCTGCCCCTCCGCTTCTAATGGGCGGCCGCTTAGTGACGCCGCTGTGACGCTGCACGGACCACCCCCTTAGAAAGGAGGCGGTTCGCTGGCAACAGCGACGTCGCTAGGCAGGTAAGTCCCCTGTGACTGCTCCAAATGATTTTGTGCGCCACGGGCAGCGATTTGCCCTTGACGCACAAACGACGGGGGCGGGTGCTTGCACCAGCGATATCGCTGCGTGTAACACCCACTTTACTCTCTTGGGTGTTCAAACCACTGTGTATGCTATAGTTACTGCTAGAAGTACTACTTTTCCCTCTAGTAGTTTACAAAAGATTGAAAACCTGTATAAAATGACCTATTATTCTACTTTCTACCAAAAATGCTTTAGTACTCTAAGCTGTAGGTATGATAATGCACTGCCATTTCCTAAAATGGGGTCTTCTTTTTCCACTGAGATAATGACGACAGGAGGAGTTTGAGACCTGATCCCTCAGTTCGTTTTGATTGAACGCTCCTGAAATTCAAGTGGTTTCCATCCATCTTTATCACCTAATCCCTGTGTGGTTCTCACTGGCAGTGAGGTCTCACAGACCTGTGAATGGCGCATTGTCTGGACTTCATATTCTTGGATTAGAATCTTCTACTCTTTCAAATTGAACATTTAGTTTATTACTGACTACTTTTAATTTATTTAATAGCTCTCCTGAATCCACGGACGTCTGCTCAACCGTAGCCAGTTGGCAGAGCTTCGCCTCCCCTACTGTACAATGTTTCTAATTTGAAATCTGTTACGTTCCAAAGTCCTGTCATTTGCCCACTAGACACCGGCTAAGTCGCAGCATTATAATACCCTGTAAATACGGATATAAATAACTCTGAACCACCTTGATGCATAACGTGTGTTTCTTCTTACTTTCCAATCACTCCTCATTATTCTCTGGAGGTGGGGGGACATGTATATAAAATTTAGAGGAAAATAACTAAGTGGTAAAAAGAATATGGGACTTTTTCAGGTTTGTTTTGCAGTTCTGGATAGTTTTTTTTTTTTCCTGAGAATATTAATACTCTGAATTTCCATGTAACTACTGTGTAACACAATTATTACACACTGTATTCAATGACCCATTTATAATATCATTAATAAAGTACCTGTGTTAGAAGTGGTTCATTTTGTCAGAGCAGGAATACATTTTTCTCTTAAGTAATAGATAACCACTAGTGATGGGCAAATAGTAAAATATTCTGGTTCAGATTAGGCTATGTGCGCACGCTGTGGTTTTTGTCGCATTTTTACACGTTTTTCGGGTGCGGTTTGCTCTAAAAACTGCATGAATCTCCTTTCCCAGCAAAGTCTGAGATTTCATTTTTGCAGTCCGCACTGTGCAGTTTTGTTTTTTGTTATTTTTTTGCTACGTTTTTGTGGCGACCACAAAGATGCAACATGTCAATTCATTTTGCTTTTTTCCCTGCATTTTTCACCATTGAATTGAATGGAGAAAAACGCAGCAAAAAATGCATCAAAACGCACAAAAACACATGCGTTTTTAACGCGTTTTTGCTGTAGGTGCATTTTCATGCATTTCTTGGGGGGCCAAAAACGCTGCATCTTTGTGGTCACAAAAAACGCAGCGTGCGCACATAGCCTTATTCATACCGAATACCTAGTACTATTCCAGTATTTGTCACAAATAACAATCCTAATGCAAGTCAATAGGGAAACTGAGCTTTTTGCCTTGAAGGTTTCCCAGAAAATTGCTTAGGTTTCCCATTGACTTTCATTAGGTTCATTATTCGTGATGATAACTGGAATAGTACTAGGTATTTGGTACGAATAATCCGATCCCGAATATTTTACTATTCGCTAATCGTTAGGAACCACACATCTTTGTAAAACTACCGATCCTGATGCTAAATTCACAAACAAATAAGCCTCTGGGATTTTTTTCTAACCTTCAATTTTGTGGATTTTAGGCTTTTCTAATGAGCCTGTGGTGCTCCAGGTCCAAATTGCTAAACATGCCCTTGTGTTGGGACTGTGAACCCTGCATTCTTATGCCAAACTAATAAATGAGTTACTGGCACAAAATAAAAAATAGCCATAAACTATGTGCTAAATTATTTTACGCATATCTCCAACCCAAAATGAAAACTGTACTGTGCTCCTGTATTAGCTTTAAAAAGAAATTTATTACCATTTTTTTTTTGTTATGTCATCAGATGTGGGGGCAATAAAATCAGGAGAAGGAACCGGGTATCTTGCTGCGCTACCACCAAACCAATGGATGTAAATTCATTATTCCATGTCTCTATTCTTTTGCACAGGTCAACGCGTTTCGAAGAACGCAGTCTCCTTCATCAGGACATCAAATAAAGGACATAAATACTCTGATCCGGCAGAGGTTTAGCCGATAGATCTATCTATCTATCGATCGATAGATAGATAGATAGATAGATATATAGATATAGATAGATAGATAGATATATAGATATAGATAGATAGATAGATATATAGATATAGATAGATAGATAGATATATATATAGATAGATATATATATAGATATAGATAGATAGATATATATATAGATATAGATAGATATATAGATATATAGATATAGATAGATAGATATATATATAGATATAGATAGATAGATATATATATAGATATATATATATATATATATATATATATATATATATATATATATATATATATATATCTATCCCAACGTCAGAGGACCACCCACAACCTTTCAAATATTGGCGGGATCCTTATCAGTTACACAAACGGCAGCTGAATTGGAGAGAGAACGTCTCAAAATACACTGTATATCCACATTGATGTCAAGAGTTTTTGAAATATTCGAAAAATGGTAAAAGTTAAAAAACTAAGTTGATAGAATTCAAAGATTAAAGAATATATGGAAAATAAAAGTACAAAAAGTCTTAGGTAGTCTTAGATTATTATTTTTTTTTCAATAGTATTAAAATAAGACCACTATACATATCTATTGAAAATGTTTATATTTATTTATTATCAACATTGGTTTTGACCTGCACTCCTTTCTCTCACTACTTTTTATTTTTCACATATATGTATGTCCAAATAGAGCCATGGACATATCACTTCATCCGGGCTCACATTGATTCTGTTATTGCCCATTCTTTCTGGGTTCGTACTTTTTGTACTTTTATTTTACATACAGTGGGGAAAATAAAGTATTGTCAGCCACCAATTTGGCAAGTTCTCCCTCTTAAAAAGGTAATAGGCCTGTAATTGACATCATAGGTAGACCACAACTATGAGAGACAAAATGAGAAAACAAATCCAGATAATCACCTTGTCTGATTTGGCAAGATTTTATTTTTTGTAAATTATGATGGAAAATAAGTATTTATTCATCTAAAAACATGGAACATTTCTGGCTCTCACAGACCTGTAACTTCTTCAAGAGGCTCCTCTGTCTTCCACTCATTACCTGTAGTAATGGCACCTGTTTGAACTTATCAGTATAGAAGACACCTGTCTACAAACTCAAACAGTCACACTCCAAACTCCACTATGGTGAAGACCAAAAAGCTGTCGAGGAACACAAGAAACAAAATTGTAGCCCTGAACCAGGCTGGGAAGACTGAATCTGCAATAGGCAAGCAGCTTGGTGTGATGAAATCAACTGTGAGCAATAATAAGGAGGTGGAAGACCTACAAGACCACTGATAATCTCTCTTGATTTGGGGCTCCACGCAAGATCTCACCCCGTGGGGTCAAAATGATCACAAGAACGGTGAGCAAAAATCCCAGAACCACACGGGGGGGACCTAGTGAATGACCTGCACAAAGCTGGGACCTCCGTAACAAAGGCTACCATCAGTAACATACTACGCCGCTAGGGACTGAGATCCTGCAGTGCCAGACGTGTTCCCCTGTTTAAGGCAGTACATGTCCGGGCTCATCTAAAGTTTGCTAGAGAGAATTTGGATTATCCAGAAGAGTATTAGGAGAATGTCAGATGGTTTGATGAAACCAAAGTAGAACGGTTTGGTAGAAACACAACTCGCCGTATTTGGAAGAGACAAAATGCTGTGTTGCATCCAAAGAACACCATACCTACTGTGAGGCATGGGAGTGGCAACATCATACTTTGGGGCTGTTTCTCTGCAAAGGGACTAGTACGACTGATCCGTGTACATTAAAAAATGCATGGGGCCATGTATCGTGAGATTTTGTGTGCAAACCTTCTTCCATCAGCAAGGGCATTGAAGATGAAACGTGTCTAGGTTTTTAAGCATGATAATGATCCCAAGCACATCGCCAGGGCAATGAAGGAGTGGCTTTGTAAGAAGCATATGAAGGTCCTGGAGTGGTCTAGCCACTCTACAGATCTCAACCCCATAGAAAACCCTTGGAGGGAGCTGAAAGTCCGTGTTGCCCAGCAACAGGCCCAAAACATCACTGCTCTAGAGGAGATCTGCATGGAGGAATGGGCCAACATACCACCAACAGTGTGTGCCAACCTTATGAAGACTTTAAGAAAACGTTTGATCTCTGTCATTGCCAACAAAGGATATATTACAAAATATTGAGATTAACTTTTATTGACCAAATACTTTCTGGATTTGTTTTCTCATTTTGTCTCTCAAAGTTGTGGTCTACCTATGATGTCAATTACAGGCCTCTCTCATCTTTATAAGTGGGAGAACATGCACAATTGGTGGGTGGCTAAATACTTTTTCCCCACTGTATATTCCCCACTAAGACTTTTGTACTTTTATTTTCGATTATTCTTTAATCTTTGAATTCTATCAATTTCATTTTTTTTACACTTACCATTTTTCGGATATTTTAAAAATCTTGACATCAATGTGGGTATACAGTATATTTTGAGAAGTTCTTTCTCCAATTCCGCTACCGTTTGTGTAACTGATAAGGATCCTGCCGATATTTGAAAGGCCGTGGGCGGTTCTCTCATGTTGATATACATGTGTGTGTATATGTATGTATGTATGTATGTGTGTGTATATATATGTGTGTGTGTGTGTGTGTGTGTGTGTGTGTATATATATATATATATATGTGTGTGTATATGTGTGTATATGTGTATATATGTGTGTGTGTGTGTGTATATATATGTGTATATATGTATATATATGTGTATATACAGTGCCTACAAGTAGTCTTCAACCCCCTGCAGATTTAGCAGGTTTGATAAGATGCAAATAAGTTAGAGCCTGCAAACTTCAAACAAGAGCAGGATTTATTAACAGATGCATAAATCTTACAAACCAACAAGTTATGTTGCTCAGTTAAATTTTAATAATTTTTCAACATAAAAGTGTGGGTCAATTATTATTCAACCCCTAGGTTTAATATTTTGTGGAATAACCCTTGTTTGCAATTACAGCTAATAATCGTCTTTTATAAGACCTGATCAGGCCGGCACAGGTCTCTGGAGTTATCTTGGCCCACTCCTCCATGCAGATCTTCTCCATGTTATCTAGGTTCTTTGGGTGTCTCATGTGGACTTTAATCTTGAGCTCCTTCCACAAGTTTTCAATTGGGTTAAGGTCAGGAGACTGACTAGGCCACTGCAACACCTTGATTTTTTCCCTCTTGAACCAGGCCTTGGTTTTCTTGGCTGTGTGCTTTGGGTCGTTGTCTTGTTGGAAGATGAAATGACGACCCATCTTAAGATCCTTGATGGAGGAGCGGAGGTTCTTGGCCAAAATCTCCAGGTAGGCCGTGCTATCCATCTTCCCATGGATGCGGACCAGATGGCCAGGGCCCTTGGCTGAGAAACAGCCCCACAGTATGATGCTGCCACCACCATGCTTGACTGTAGGGATGGTATTCTTGGGGTCGTATGCAGTGCCATCCAGTCTCCAAACGTCACGTTTGTGGTTGGCACCAAAGATCTCGATCTTGGTCTCATCAGACCAGAGAACCTTGAACCAGTCTGTCTCAGAGTCTTCCAAGTGATCATGAGCAAACTGTAGACGAGCCTTGACATGACGCTTTGAAAGTAAAGGTACCTTACGGGCTCGTCTGGAATGGAGACCATTGCGGTGGAGTACGTTACTTATGGTATTGACTGAAACCAATGTCCCCACTGCCATGAGATCTTCCCGGAGCTCCTTCCTTGTTGTCCTTGGGTTAGCCTTGACTCTTCGGACAAGCCTGGCCTCGGCACGGGAGGAAACTTTCAAAGGCTGTCCAGGCCGTGGAAGGCTAACAGTAGTTCCATAGGCCTTCCACTTCCGGATGATGCTCCCAACAGTGGAGACAGGTTGGCCCAACTCCTTGGAAAGGGTTTTGTACCCCTTGCCAGCCTTGTGACCCTCCACGATCTAGTCTCTAATGGCCTTGGAATGCTCCTTTGTCTTTCCCATGTTGACCAAGTATGAGTGCTGTTCACAAGTTTGGGGAGGGTCTTAATTAGTCAGAAAAGGCTGGAAAGAGAGATAATTAATCCAAACACGTGAAGCTCATTGTACTTTGTGCCTGAAATACTTCTTAATAATTTAGGGGAACCAAACAGAATTCTGGTGGTTTGAGGGGTTGAATAATAAATGACCCTCTGAATAAACTTTTCTCAATTTAAAAAAAAAAAAAGAAATAACATTCTTTTTTGCTGCAGTGCATTTCACACTTCCAGGCTGATCTACAGTCCAAATGTCACAATGCCAAGTTATTCCGAATGTGTAAACCTGCTAAATCTGCAGGGGGTTGAATACTACTTGTAGGCACTGTATGTATGTATGTATGTGTATATATATATATATATATATATATATATGTGTATATATGTATATATGTGTGTGTATATATGTATATATGTGTGTGTATATATGTGTATATATATATATATATATATCCCCTTTACGACCGCCGATACGCCTTTTAACGGCGGTAAATAAGGGTACTTTTTCCGATCCGCCGCTTTTTAACGGCGGTCGGAAAAAAGGGTCTAGCGCCCCCCAGAGTCAGAAAATTTCCGGGGTCTCAGCTGCCGGGGGTAGCTGAGACCCTGGAGATCATGATTCGGGCCGGTTTTTCCGGTCCCCGCTCACCTGATGACCGGTATACACCGTATACCGATCATCAAGTTATAGTAAATGACCGCGCCGGTAAAAAATGATTTATCTCCCATCTGGCATGATCAAACATGCCAGATGGGAGATAAATCTTTTTCCCGGTTCCCTCCGGTCCCCCGGTGTCCCCAAAGTGCCCCCCCCGACCCCCAACCCCCTCCCGAAAATCCAAGATGGCCGCGCGCACCGGCGATCACAGCAGCGCGCCGGCCGCATTTCCACTGTTCCTATGGTTTCTGTCGTATGTGCCATAACACATACGACAGAAACCTGCTCCCTAGGCCCTGCCGGGTCCCCCCCTACCCCCCCCTGGTGTTCCCCGGTGTCCCCCGGTGTCATACATACCTGTCGCAGCTCTGATCCCCCGCGGCCCCCTCCTCCGGCTCCTTCTCTGCAGACTCCGGTCACATGTGCAGAGCGCAGCTGTCAGCTTCCTGTGTTCAGGACGCTGGCTGCTGCACAGAGTCTGCAGCTGTGACCCGGGGAGAGTGGGTGCAGATTCTTTGCACCCACTCTCCTCAAATGGAGGGTCTGCCCTCCTAGAAAATGGGGGATACGTTCCCTGAACGTGTCCCCCATATTCTAGAAGGTCCAGAGGCGACGTGGACGTCCAAATGGATTATTGTGGATTTTTTTTTTTTCTTTTCAATAAATTGGTCAATCAGGGAATGTTTTGGGGAGTGTTTTTTCAAATAAATTTTTTTTTGTTGTCAATTTTTTTTTTATTACTGTCAATTAGTTATGTCGGGTATCTGATAGACGCCGTGACATAACTAATTGCTGGGCTTGATGCCAGGTGACATTACACACCTGGTATCAACCCCATTCATTACCCCGTTAGCCAACGCACCAGGGCGCGGGATGAGCTGGGGCGAAGCGCCAGAATTGGCGCATCTAATGGATGCGCCACTTCTGGGGCGGCTGCGGCCTGCTATTTTTAGGCTGGGAAGAGTCCAATAACCGTGGCTCTTCCCATCCTGAGAATACCAGACCCCAGCTGTCAGCTTCACCTTGGCTGGTGATCTAATTTGGGGGGACCCCACGTTTGTTTTTTTTTTTTAATTATTTATTTATAAATAATTAAAAAAAAAAACAGCTTGGGGAGCCCTCCAAATTGATCACCAGACAAGATGAAGCTGTCAGCTGTGGTTTGCAGGCTACAGCTGTCTGCTTTACCCTAGCTGGCTATCAAAAATAGGGGGGACCCCACGTCATTTATTTTAATTCTTTTTTTTTTTTTTGGGCTAAATACAAGGCTAGGCATCCTTTAGTGTCACATGAAAGGCACTAAAGGGCGCCAGCTTAGAATATGCAGGGGGGTGGGACGTTATATATGTTTGACATCTATCCATTCATCCATTGTAGCATTTTACGCTGTGTGCCCACAATCAGGGTTTGCAACGTTTTGGGCGCAGAGTGTTTTCCCTGCGTCCATAACGCTGCGTTGTGCAGTAGAAGCACAGTGGCAGGATTTTTAGAAATCCCGTGCCCACTGTGTTTCTTTTCTCCGCAGCATAAATCGACCTGTGGCGCAGCTTCCCGAGCCTCAGGATGTCAATTTATGCTGCGGAGATGAGTGTTCTTTGCAGGTAGAATAGAACTAAAGTCCACAGCAGCCTGAACCCAAATCGTGGGCATGGGCAGCTGCGTTCTCCCGTGGACAACACTCACATTTCTGCAGGAGGCTGACACTGGGTACTAGACGCCGTGTCGCTGGATCATGGCCACATAGCCTAAAGGCTACTTTACACGCTGCGATATCGGTCCCGATATCGCTAGTGTGGGTACCCGCCCCCATCTGTTGTGCGGCACGGGCAATCGCTGCCCGTGCCGCACAACATCGCGCAGATGCGTCACACATACTTACCTGCCCGGCGACGTCGCTGTGACCGGCAAACCGCCTCCTTTCTAAGGGGGCGGTCCGTGTGGCGTCACAGTGACGTCACTGAGCGGCCGCCCAATAGAAGCGGAGGGGCGGAGATAAGTGGCCGGAACATCCCGCCCACCTCCTTCCTTCCTCATAGCGGCCGGGAGGCAGGTAAGGAGAGGTTCCTCGTTCCTGCGGCGTCACACATAGCGATGTGTGCTGCCGCAGGAGCGACGAACTACATCGTTACTGCTGCAGTAACGATAATCGAGAATGGACCCCCATGTCACCGATGAGCGATTTTGCACATTTTTGCAACGATGCAAAATCGCTCATCGGTGTCACACGCAGCAACATCGCTAATGCGGCCGGATGTGCGTCACCAATTCCGTGACCCTAACGAATCCGCATTAGCGATGTCGCAGCGTGTAAAGCCCCCTTAACAGTGAGAAATTTTTTGCTACAGCAACAGTTTTGTGAAGTACCTGTGGATTCAAAATGTTTACTATACTCCTGGATAAAATCCTTGAGGGGTCCAGTTTCCAAAATGAGGTCACTTGTGGGGGGTTTCTGATGTATAGGTGCCCAAGGGGCCCTGCTAATGTGACATGGTGCGCGCAATTTACTTCAACTTTTCCAAAATTCAAATGGTGCTCCTTCCATTCCAAGCCCTCCCATTTATCCAAACAAAGGTTTTTGGCCACATGTGTGGTATCCCTGCGCTCACAAGAAATTAGATAACAACCTGTGGGGTACACGTTTTGTTGTTGCCTCTTGAAAAAGTGAAAAATGTGTCGCTAAATCAACATTTTTGTGAAAAAAATGAAAATTTCAATATGGCAACCTAAGCTTATCAAATTCTGTGAAGTATTCGTGGATTCAAAATGCTCAATATACACCTAGATTAAAGCCTTGAGGGGTCTTATTTCCAGAATGGGGTCACTTGTGGGGGACCTCCACTGCTTAGGCACCTCAGGGGTTCTCCTAATGCAACATGGCGTCCGCTATTGATTCCAGCCAATTTTGCAGTCAAATTACACTCCTTCTCTTCTGAGCCCTGTAGTGTGCCCAAACAGTTGATTTCCACCACATACAAGATATCAACAAACTCAGGAGAAATTGCGCAGTAAATTTCATGGTGATTTTTTTCCTGTTACCCTTGTGAAAAAAAAAGCTACCTGGTTGAAGTAACAATTTTGTGGTAAAATTTTATTTTTTTATTTTCATGGCTCAACGTTATAAACTTCTGTAAAGCACCTGGGGGTTCAGGGTACTCACCAAACATCTAGATAAATTCCTTGAGGGGCCTAGTTTCCAATATGGGGTCACTTGTGGTGTTTTTCTGCTGTTTACATACCTTAGGGGTCCTCCAAATGCGACATGGTGCCCGCAATCTTTTTCAGCCAAATTTCCTTTCCAAAATTCAAATATTGCTCCTTCCGTTCCAAGCCCTCCCATTTCTCCAAACAAAGGTTTCAGACCACAAGTGAGGTATCACCGCGCTCATAAAAAAGTGGGTAACAAACATTGGGGTCAAATTTTTGGAATTACCTCTTGAAAAAGTGAAAAAATTGATGCTAAAGCAACATTTTTGAGAAAAAAATGAAAATTTTCAATGTGACAACGTAACGTTATCAAAATCTGTGAAGTACCTGTGGATCCAAAATGCTCACTATACCCCTAGATAGAAGCCTTAAGGGGTCTAGTTTCCAAAATGGTGTCACTTGTAAGGGGTTTGTGCTGTTTAGTTACCTTGGCGGACATGTAAATGCAACATGGTGCCCGCAATCTATTTCAGCCAAATTTGCTTTCCAAAATTCAAATATTGCTCCTTCTGTTCCGAGCCCTCCCATTTGTCCAAACAAAGGTTTCTGACCACATGTGGGGTATTGGCGCGTTCATAAGAAAGTGGGTAACAAGTTTTGGGGTTCATTTTGTTGTGTTATTTCTTCTAAAAGTGAATAAATTTGGGGTAGAGCAACATTTTAGGTAAAATTTTATTTTTTGCTTTTTTTCATTCCACTTTGCTTTAGTTCCTGTGAAGCACCTGAAGGGTTAATAAACTTCTTGGATGTGGTTTTGAGTACTTTGAGGCGTGCTGTTTTGAGAATGGTGTCACTTTTAGGTATTTTCTGTCACCTCGGCCTCTCAAAGTCACTTCAAATGTGATGTGGTCCCTAAAAAAATGGTTTTGTGAATTTTGTTGAAAAAATGGGAAATTGCTGATGAACTTTGACCCCTTCTAACTTCCTAACCCCAAAACATTTTGTTTCAGAAATTGCGCTAATGTAAAGTAGACATGTGGGAAATGTTATTTATTAACTGTTTTGTGTGACATAACTCTCTGGGTTAAGGGCATAAAAATTAAAAGTTTGAAAATTGCAAAATTTTCAAAATTTTCATCAAATTTCCGATTTTTTCACAAATAAAAGCAAAAAATATCGTTCTAAATTTATAACTATCATGAAGTACAATATGTCACGAAAAAACAATGTCAGAATCACCGGGATCCGTTGAAGCGTTCCAGAGTTATGACCTCATAAAGTGACACTGGTCAGAATTGCAAAAAATGGCCTGGTCATTAAGTACAAAACTGGCTTCGTCCTTAAGGGGATATATATATATATATATATATATATATATATATATAAATATATATATATATATATATATGTGTATATATGTATATATATATATGTGTATATATTGAGACGGTGACCGGGGTTATCTATGACGGCCGGTACGTCTCGCCCCGGTTGCGCTCACTCCATGTATAGAAAGCAACTCCACTCCAGGGTTTATGCTGTTTCCCTGCAGGCTGAAAGGAGGGTTAAAAGGAAACAGGAACATGGGCGTGGGGCCTTAGTGTGAGGGAGTGAACACAACTCCCTGAGTGTCTGCCCGGGGAGCACATGTATATTGTTGTTGGACTTTTGGTTTGTGAAATAAGCCGTGTGCTGTGACCATTGGTGCCTGGATCCCGTGTCTTCTGCCGTGCAGCCGACCACGTTACCTCACAGATGGTGGAGAATGCGGGCATGCCAGCCCGGTGAGGTGTAGCATCCATCCCTGGTGACCCGGTAGCACATGTCCTGGATTCGAGCGGCTATACTACAGCCCAAACCCGGTGACGCCATGGAGGACATACTAAAGCAGCTGGCTCAGGCTAATGCACAGCAACAGCAGGCTAATGCACAGCAACAACAGGCTAATGAACAGCAGCAACAGACCAATGCACACCTGCTCCGGTTGTTGGAACGTCAGCAGCAATCCTTGCAATTGCAGGAAAAAAGGCACCAAGAACAGATGGTTCTCCTGGCCAAGTCGATCCGTGCCGGACCGGCAGCAACAACCCCGGGACCGGGTGACGACGGCAGCGTGCGGAAAGTGGTGAGACAAGCGTTGCAAAAGATGACCCCGGGGGATGATGTGGAAGCGTTCCTGGCGGTGTTTGAGTGGGTGGCCGAGCGGGAAAAGCTGCCGACCCCCCCAGTGGGCTGAGGTATTGTCGCCCTATCTGACGGGGGAGCCCCAAAAAGCGTACCTGGACCTCTGTACCGAGGACGCCATAGAATATGCGACCCTGAAAGCCGAAATACTTGCTCGGTTGGGGGTGAATACCTATGTACGGGCTCAGCGGGTAAATCAGTGGTTCTATGAGGAAGCCAAACCCGTACGCTCCCAGGCCTATGACTTGTTGCATCTGGTAAAGAAGTGGTTGCAGCCTGACACTCTGAGCCCTGCGCAAATGGTGGAAAGGGTAGTAGTTGATCGCTTTGTGCGCACTTTACCCGTCACCATTCAACGGTGGGTAGGACAGGGCGACCCAAGTACCCTGGACCAATTAGTGTGCCTGGTGGAGCGGCATGTGGCTACGCAGGACTTGATACGGGACACTGAGACTTTGCGTACCGCCCGTCGGTCCGGCCCCTCCAAGCCTAGAGTCAAGGACCCACCGCTGACACCGGTGCGGGAGACCCCTACCGTCCCGTCCGTGGCCGCGCCCGCCGTCCCTGAGGTCCGGAAGGCTATGTACCCTAAACGACAATTCGTCAAGGGGGTTTCCTTCCCTATTAGATGTTGGCGGTGCCAGCGGGTGGGACATATGGAAGCCCAGTGTCCCCTCACCACGGAGCCCATGGATTGTGGGGTTACCCGGCGGGGTTCAATGTATGCTCAGGTGGTGTGTACCACTGACCTTGTCTCCCCGGAGACTGAGCCCCACTTGTGCCAAATACAGGTGAATGGATGTCCGGTTACAGGCTTGTTGGATTCCGGAAGCTTAGTGACCCTTGTGCGATCAACCCTAAGGGCTGAAGTAAAGGCAAGGCCACAGGACGTACCGTGGGGGTGGTTTGCATACATGGGGACCGCCGAGACTATCCCACGGGGATTGTCACCATCACAGCACCCTGCGGTCAGGTGCAACATGAGGTGGGACTTATTAACACTCTTCCCTATGACGTGATCCTAGGAAGGGATCTGCCCTATTTTTGGACTTTATGGAAGGGGCCTCCTAAGTCCCCTCAGATATTGGACAGTCCGGGACCTGAGCCCGACAATCCCGAATCCGGGACGCCTGCCGTAGGTGTCCCCATGATAGGGACAGAATGTGAACCCGATAGGTCGCCCCTAGAGGTATTGGCAGGAGAGGCTGAGATGGTCGAGCCCATCCCTGAGTTGGAGGCGTCCCCGGATACGTTTGGGACAGCCCAACTCCAGGACCCTACATTAATACATGCCCGGAGTCGGGTGACAGTGGTTGACGGGGTGGCACAGCTGCCCGGTGCCCAGGAAAGGTACCCCCATTTCGCTCTTAAACAGGATTTACTCTACCGGGTAGATGAAATACGGGGCGTGGGGGTAGAGCAGTTGGTGGTGCCCTGGCCATTTCGCCGGCGGGTCCTCGACTTGGCTCATAAACACCTGATGAGTGGCCACCTAGGGGTCAAGAAAACGCAGGAGCGAATATTGCAAAG
Organism: Anomaloglossus baeobatrachus; assembly: GCF_048569485.1. Lineage (NCBI taxonomy): Eukaryota > Metazoa > Chordata > Amphibia > Anura > Aromobatidae > Anomaloglossus > Anomaloglossus baeobatrachus. The sequence goes on from NC_134356.1 coordinate 471,915,438, forward strand.
GTTCTATTGGCCCGGGGTCTTTGGGGAGGTAAAACGGTTCTGCGAAACCTGCCCGGAGTATCAGCTTACCGCACCCCTGGCCCACTTTCGCAGTCCGTTGGAACCCTTACCCATTATAGAAGTCCCTTTTGAACGGATAGGGATGGATCTGGTGGGGCCCCTCGTAAAGTCCGCTCGAGGGCACCAACACATCCTAGTGATCAGAAACAAGAGAAAAAGGAGTAGAACGGCTTCACAAAAATATGTATTTTTATTTAATATCTTAGTTTATAATAATATAATAATAATAACTATAATAATAAATAATAATAATAATAGTTTATATTCTATCAAAAAGTGGATCAGACAAAATACATATAATAGATACATATAGGAACAAAATAGTAGAAAAATGGGACCAAGAGGAGGGATGTTAAAAAGGCACAAACATGACCTGCAAGGATACTTGATACAATCAATATCAGAAAAACCACATGATTGTCACATGAGAAATATGTCGGACAAGGTATACAATAAAGCTAACTGAGCCATTTCTGCATGCCGTCATATGCTGATATCACACTTATGTTGGATTCTAGTGTTACAAAAAAAGCTTATAAGAGAAATCATGCAGGCATACAAAAAGTCTCAGGAGCTGTGTGTCAGTTCTTACAATTTTTTGCTTGAGATGAAAAACACATATGCATACATTTATCACATAGGGCCAGAAGTATACCAGGCTTATAAATAATCCATTACCCATATATAAAAAATGGAGGTTCTCAAACAAGGTCTGCTGAGGGCCAGCCACATGTCAGTTGCAATATTTACACATAAACTGAAACTTACACATGTGTGTACTCAGCTCATGCAGCATGTGACACTCATGTATACGAAAAGTGGTTGCAGATGGATCCCCACCAAATGTAATATCCCACGTTGCCAATTGTATATCTGTGCTTTGGGTCAGCATAAACCAAAAAGCTTCCCCATAATATCACGGCAGAGGGAACATACAGCCTGGCAGGATCCCCATACATACCACAGTATGTAGTCAGCAATTGCAAAGTAAACCAAAGAGGTCTGTTAGGTGAGGAAGGGGTTAAGTCCCCCAAGAAACTCCAACATACGTTTCACAGATAGCTGCTTGTGCGCCGCTGCTTCATCAGGGAGTGACTGATCATAGCTATCGGCTAGTTTAAATAGCCGCTAACCCCATGTAAACAGCTGTATCCTATCAATGGATATCACCGGCGCGTGCGCGCATGGCGCCCCCGGGATCCGGAAACCTCCACACGCCGTCATAACAATGACTTGTGCGCATGCGCGGGTGCTATGGAGACGCGTCCCTGCACCCGCGCATGCGCCATTGTTATGACGGCGTGTGGAGGTTTCCGGATCCCGGGGGCGCCATGCGCGCACGCGCCGGTGATATCCATTGATAGGATACAGCTGTTTACATGGGGTTAGCGGCTATTTAAACTAGCCGATAGCTATGATCAGTCACTCCCTGATGAAGCAGCGGCGCACAAGCAGCTATCTGTGAAACGTACGTTGGAGTTTCTTGGGGGACTTAACCCCTTCCTCACCTAACAGACCTCTTTGGTTTACTTTGCAATTGCTGACTACATACTGTGGTATGTATGGGGATCCTGCCAGGCTGTATGTTCCCTCTGCCGTGATATTATGGGGAAGCTTTTTGGTTTATGCTGACCCAAAGCACAGATATACAATTGGCAACGTGGGATATTACATTTGGTGGGGATCCATCTGCAACCACTTTTCGTATACATGAGTGTCACATGCTGCATGAGCTGAGTACACACATGTGTAAGTTTCAGTTTATGTGTAAATATTGCAACTGACATGTGGCTGGCCCTCAGCAGACCTTGTTTGAGAACCTCCATTTTTTATATATGGGTAATGGATTATTTATAAGCCTGGTATACTTCTGGCCCTATGTGATAAATGTATGCATATGTGTTTTTCATCTCAAGCAAAAAATTGTAAGAACTGACACACAGCTCCTGAGACTTTTTGTATGCCTGCATGATTTCTCTTATAAGCTTTTTTTGTAACACTAGAATCCAACATAAGTGTGATATCAGCATATGACGGCATGCAGAAATGGCTCAGTTAGCTTTATTGTATACCTTGTCCGACATATTTCTCATGTGACAATCATGTGGTTTTTCTGATATTGATTGTATCAAGTATCCTTGCAGGTCATGTTTGTGCCTTTTTAACATCCCTCCTCTTGGTCCCATTTTTCTACTATTTTGTTCCTATATGTATCTATTATATGTATTTTGTCTGATCCACTTTTTGATATAATATAAACTAAGATATTAAATAAAAATACATATTTTTGTGAAGCAGTTCTACTCCTTTTTCTCTTGTTTCTGATCTTGTCTGTGAGTAGCTCCGGCACACAATGCAGCATCCCAAATAAGGGACGACTGCTGTGTGTCTGCAATATATTGTTGGACCTATGTATCTAACATCCTAGTGATCGTTGACTATGCCACCCGGTATCCAGAGGCGATACCTCTCAGACATACTGCGGCGAAGCTTATAGCTCGGGAGTTGTTTGCTGTGTTCTTCTGGGTGGGGTTGCCCAAGGAGATCCTTACGGATCAGGGGACCCCATTCATGTCTAAAGTGACCAAAGAGCTATGCCGGCTACTCCAGATCATGCAGTTGCGTACGTCTGTGTATCATTCTCAGACGGACTGTTTAGTGGAACGATTCAATAAAACCCTGAAAACCATGCTCAAAAGGGTGATTTCCAAAGACGGGAAAGACTGGGACATGATGCTTCCCTATTTGATGTTTGCCATACGAGAGGTGCCACAGGCATCCACGGGGTTTTCGCCGTTTGAGTTGTTATACGGGCGACATCCCCGGGGATTGTTGGACCTGGCAAAGGAAACATGGGAGCAAGAGCCCACCCCCCATAAAAGTGTGATTGAACACATTTTAGGAATGCAGAACCGCATAAGCGCGGTCATGCCAATTGTGAAGGAGCATTTACAGGAGGCTCAGGCCGCGCAAAGCGGCCGCTACAATAGACAAGCCACCGTGCGGACTTTAACCCCGGGGATCGGGTGTTGGTATTGATCCCCACGGCGGAGAGTAAATTCCTGGCTCAGTGGCAAGGCCCCTACGAGATAAAGGAAAGAGTCGGGGTGGTCAACTATAAGGTATTGCAGCCCGGTAGGCGGAAACCTGAACAAATATACCATGTCAACCTATTAAAACCTTGGCAGGAACGGGAAAGCCTGATGGTTGCTTTTTCCCCATCTCCCTCCTCTTCGGGTCGTTCAAACCCGGCTCCAGCGACTTCCGCAGAGGACGAACCGGAAGTAAGGATTGGAGAAGCCCTCACCAAGCAACAGAGGCGAGAGGCCAGACGGCTGGTTCAGCAGAACCCCGATGTCTTCTCCGAACTGCCTGGTAGGACCAGTCTGATACGACATGACATTGTCACCAAGCCTCACCTGAAGGTACGCCTGAAGTCATACCGGGTGCCGGAGGCTCGAAGACAAGCCATATCAGAGGAAGTGAAGACAATGCTACGCCTCGGGGTCATCGAAAAATCCCGGAGTGAATGGGCTAGTCCCATTGTCCGAATACCAAAACCCGATGGCTCCTTAAGGTTCTGCAACGACTTTAGGAGATTGAACGAAGTATCCAAGTTCGATCTCTACCCCATGCCCCGGGTGGATGAGCTAATTGATAGGCTGGGACAGGCGCGATATTTCACCACGCTCGACCTGACCAAGGGGTATTGGAAGGTGCCACTGACGGAGTCTGCCAAGGAGAAAACCGCTTTTGTTACGCCGGAGGGTCTCTTCCACTATGTTGTCTTGCCTTTTGGGTTACATGGCGCTCCGGCCACATTCCAGAGGTTGATGGACCTGGTGCTGGAACCCCACCAGGCGTATGCATCAGCGTACCTTGATGCATTATTTACAGCTCTGAGTGGCAGACCCACTTGGCACAGGTACAAGCGGTGGTGAACGCGCTCCGAACAGCCGGATTGACAGCCAATCCCAAGAAATGTGCGTTGGGGCTCACGGAAGCCCGCTACTTGGGCTACGTAATAGGCCAAGGAGTGATTAAGCCCCAAATTAACAAAGTTGAGGCGATCCAGAAGTAGCCTAGACCCCTGACCACGAAGCAGGTATCGTGGGGTACTACAGGAGGTTTGTAAAGAATTTTGCGGGACTATCAGCCCCCTTGACGGACCTTCTCAAAGGCAAGAAGTCCGTCATGGTGCGCTGGACTCCGCAGGCCGAGGACTCCTTCCGGGCCCTGAAGGGGGTCCTGTGCGGACAGCCCGTTCTTGTCAACCCTGATTTCCGGAAGGAGTTCATAGTACAGACTGACGCCTCAGAGGTCGGCCTGGGGGCAGTGCTGTCTCAGGTGGTTCAGGGGGAGGAACACCCCGTCACCTTAAGTAGGAAGCTCACCCCTCCCGAGCGGAATTATAGCGTAGTGGAGAAGGAGTGCCTGGCGATCAAGTGGGCCTTGGAGTCCCTACGCTATTACCTGCTGGGACGGCAGTTTCGCTTGCTGACTGATCACTCTCCCCTGGTCTGGATGAGGTCCGCCAAGGAAAGGAATGCCCGGGTTACCCGGTGGTTCCTTTCTCTGCAGAACTTCTGGTTTACGGTTGAACACCGGGCCGGTAGGTTACAGGGCAATGCCGATGCCTTGTCCCGCGGCCAGTGTTTGATGGCAGGAGTTCAACCCCGCTCGCTTGAACTGAGGGGGGGGGGATGTGAGACGGTGACAAGGGTTATCTATGACGGCCGGTACGTCTCGCCCCGGTTGCGCTCACTCCATGTATAGAAAGCAACTCCACTCCAGGGTTTATGCTGTTTCCCTGCAGGCTGAAAGGAGGGTTAAAAGGAAACAGGAACATGGGCGTGGGGCCTTAGTGTGAGGGAGTGAACACAACTCCCTGAGTGTCTGCCCGGGGAGCACATGTATATTGTTGTTGGACTTTTGGTTTGTGAAATAAACCGTGTGCTGTGACCATTGGTGCCTGGATCCCGTGTCTTCTGCCATGCAGCCGACCAAGTTACCTCACAATATGTATGTATATATATATATATATATGTATGTGTGTATATATATGTATGTGTGTATATATATATATATGTATATGTATATGTATATGTATATGTATGTGTGTGTGTATATAATTAATACAAAGGACCGGCACTCCAAATCTTCTGAAATATTTTTGTAGTTTATTCCATCATAATATACAGGCGTAAATATGCGTTTCGGCTAATAGTGAGCCTTTTTCACATCTATAGATTAAATGAATGCACACACATATATATACACACAATGAGTGGATTACTTCCTTTGTGACTGACCCACCTATCTCATCTGCATACTAAATTAATTAGTTAATTTATATTAATCAAATTTCCATATATGTTTCTCATTAGAATTCAAACTGAAACAAGCAGATTCACTGAGATGATGATTCAACCACAATTACAATGGATTTAGACATATAAAGAACCAATAGTTGAACAACAGCCTAATAAATCAAAGGGTTAAATTTTTCCCTTTGCTCAAAATTACATAAATTATTTGACATTTTCCATGTAAATTAGTACATCTTTAATATTGCAAATACACTGTCATTACATGTCAAGTATATTTTTCCTTGATTTTAATAAGTCGCATTTTTCCTGCATAAAAAATGTCATGTCAGTTCTCTGAATGTTCAGCTTTGTATAACCCCACCCATACAACTGTGAACTGTTCATAGGCAGAAAATTACTAATTAATGATGGGGGCGAGCATGAAAACTACATTGCACAAGTCTCCTGCTTATTAAAACATGGATTTTATTAAAACTGCACCAAGCTGCCCAGTCAGTTACACATTATTGGAATAAGGATGTCTGACCCAATATTATACTGTTCTCAGATTAGCAAAATCTTCCTCACATATTCCCTTTAATACGTCAGTTTATGGGTCCAGGACTGTTTTTATTAGCACTATTGGCTTTCTTGGGGTCTCCCCTTCTGTTATCACCCTGGCAATAAATCACAGTGAATATGTGACGGACAAATACAACTCTGTGTTCTTGCAGATATACAGTCATATGAAAAAGTTTGGGCACCCCTATTAATGTTAACCTTTTTTCTTTCTCTGTAACAATTTGGGTTTTTGCAGTAGCTATTTCAGTTTCATATATCTAATAACTGATGGACTGAGTAATATTTCTAGATTGAAATGAGTTTTATTGTACTAACAGAAAATGTGCAATCCGCATTCAAACAAAATTTGACTGGTGCAAAAGTATGGGCACCTCAACATAAAAGTGACAATATTTTGTAGATCCTCCTTTTGCAAAAATAACAGCCTCTAGTCGCTTTCTGTAGCTTTTAATGAGTTCCTGGATCCTGGATGAAGGTATATTTGACCATTCCTGTTTACAAAACAATTCCAGTTCAGTTAAGTTTGATGGTCGCCGAGCATGGACAGCACGCTTCATATCATCCCACAGATTTTCAATGATATTCAGGTCTGGGGACTGGGATGGCCATTCCAGAACATTGTAATTGTTCCTCTGCATGAATGCCTGAGTAGATTTGGAGCGGTGTTTTGGATCATTGTCTTGCTGAAATATCCATCCCCTGCGTAACTTTAACTTTGTCACTGATTCTTGCACATAATTGTCAAGAATCTGCTGATACTGAGTTGAATCCATGCGACCCTCAACTTTAACAAGATTCCCGGTGCCGGCATTGGCCACACAGCCCCAAAGCATGATGGAACCTCCACCAAATTTTACTGTGGGTAGCAAGTGCTTTTCTTGGAATGCCGTGTTTTTTTGCCTCGATGCATAACGCCTTTTTGTATGACCAAACAACTCAATCTTTGTTTCATCAGTCCACAGGACCTTCTTCCAAAATGTAACTGGCTTGTTCAAATGTGCTTTTGCATACCTCAGGCGACTCGGTTTGTGACGTGCTTGCAGAAACGGCTTATTTCGCATCACTCTCCCATACAGCTTCTCCTTGTGCAACGTGCGCTGTATTGTTGACCGATGCACATTGACACAATCTGCAGCAAGATGAAGCTGCAGGTCTTTGGAGGTGGTCTGTGGATTGTCCTTGACTGTTCTCACATTCTTCTTCTCTGCCTTTCTGATATTTTTCTTGGCCTGCCACTTCTGGGCTTAACAAGAACTGTACCTGTGTATTTCTATTTCCTTACTATGTTCCTCTCAGTGGAAACTGACAGTTTAAATCTCTGAGACAACATTTTGTATCCTTCCGCTAAACAACTATGTTGAATAATCTTTGTTTTCAGATCATTTGAGAGTTTCTTTGAAGAGCCCATGATGCCACTCTTCATAGGAGATTCAAATAGGAGAACAACTTGCAAATGGCCACCTTAAATACCTTTTCTCATGACTGGATACACCTGCCTATGAAGTTCAAAGCTCAATGAGGTTACAAAACCAATTTAGTGCTTTATTAAGTCAGTAAAAAGTAGTTAGGAGTGTTCAAATCAAGAAATTGATAAGGGTGCCCATACTTTTGCATCAGTCAAATTTTGTTTGAATGCAGATTGCACATTTTCTGTTAGTACAATAAACCTCTTTCAATCCAGAAATATTACTCAGTCCATCAGTTATTAGATATATGAAACTGAAATACCTGTTGTAAAAACCCAAATTGTTCTAAAGAAAAAAGGTTAACATTAATAGGGGTGCCCAAACTTTTTCATATGACTGTATCGAAGAGAGACAGAAGCCATCTTTCTAATCCTAAATCGTATAAGTTGATAAGCTGCTACCAAAAAGCAAATGAGTGCAGAAAGATGACTATTGTATTAAACTGAGTATCCAAGATTTCGAAGACATTGCCTCAAAGCAGAATTCAATAAAATACCAAAGTAACTATTCGGCCGCTGTCACACTAGTGTATAACATCCGATACAATATGCTAGTTCTGCTACGCGTGTGATCAGAATGTCATCTACTGTGATCCGATTCTCTCACATGTGAGCATCAGATCACAGGTGAGGAGACGATCGAGAGATTAATTTCTCCATCTTCTCCGCTGCGTATCTCTGCATATATCACACACCACTCAGATGACATGAGTGCAGTTCGATGTTTCACTCGCACCGCTAGACTTGTATGGGTGCGTGTGATCTGATATATGTTGCCAAATGCAGCATGCTGAGATATTTTTCTCCTGCCAATTCGGCATAAGGAAAAACTGCAAATCTGCTCTGCCTCATTGACTAACAGAGTTCAACTTGAGATTTTCTAACATTACACTCCTCCGTATTATATGGTGGTGTGAGTATACTTTTAGGTTCAGTTTTTGATGTTACTTAATAAATGCAGCGTCTTAAAGTGAACCTGTCATCAGAAATTTAGCTATAAAGCTAAATGTTCCCCCCTCTGCAGCTCCTGGGCTGCATTCTAGGAAGCTTCCTATAGTTCTTGTGGCCGCTTTTATACCAAAATAAACACTTTGTAAACTTGACCGGACGTCACCTCTTTCCCATCCTGCTCAGCAGCAGGTGACGTCCGGTCATCTGGCCAGCGAGCGCTTGCGCATAACGCTGGAGTAATAGGGGAAAGTGCGGTCACGAGGTTATGGGCGGCACTTGCTGATGACACTCACAGCGCCGCCCATAACCTCGTGCCCGCGCAAAGCGTCACCAGCGGTCACACGTGCACACAGTGCACGGCACCGCTACAGTGGAACAGCGCATGCGCGGGACCACGGGCACCCAGGGGCGGCGTCCTGAACTTTGAAATTCAGCGTTCGGGGGCAGCGTAAATCGGCAGGAGGACAGCAACGGACACCAGGCAGCCCGCCCCCATGGAAGATTTAAGAAATTTGCATAAGAAAAGGTACAAGTTTACAAAGTGTTTATTTTGGTATAAAAGCGGCCACAAGAACTATAGGAAGCTTCCTAGAATGCAGCCCAGGAGCTGCAGAGGGGGGAACTTTTAGCTTTATAGCTAAATTTCTCATGACAGGTTCCCTTTAAAGCTCCAGCAAAGTTGATGGGCATTTATCTCATGTCCACTGTGCTTTTTTTATGTTGTATAAACTGACCACCTGTGCGTAAGTGAAATCTGCAACATGTCAATTTCTCTTGCAGCCATGCTGAGTTTTATGTGTAGATTTTCCCCAAAGAATTACGTTAGATGCGTAACATTTGCAAGTGCATTTTTGCTGTGCCAACACACTAAACACACATGTAATCCACATATAACTATCAATAGTTTGAACAAAGCCAAAAAAAACAAGGAAGATCAAAAACAAAGCAGTTGTCACACTAGGTATGGGGAAGTACCAAGCGAAAAGGAAAAGAAGGGAAACCCTGTGCCTAGGCAAGGGGGAGATAATGACCCCTGACCAAACCCACCGCTGGTTCATGGCTTCCATCACCACAGTAGATAGGTTCCTCACCTATGCATCAAGCAGTATACCCTGGCTGATGCTGAAATAGGCGCTAGGTATGGAACGGATTGGATGAGTGCTTAGTGAACCCCGCTAAGCTCTAAAGAACACACAGGGAATACCCACAGGGCAAAGTGTACAAATAACTTTTCTCCGGATGACTCAGGGAGAGGAACTGCAACAACAACAAAGTTTATCCAGATGAATACAAGCCAACTGCTTGCACTCAAGACTACTGATGGGCGATCCCAGACTATAAAAGTCCAGATCTGCGTGGGATACTATTTACTCTTTGCAGCGATCCCATGCCTGGAGTTCTCAGGGAATTCCAGGTAACTATCTGTATAATTAAAAAGAAAAAGAAAGGAAAAAGAAAATAGAAATAGAGCAGGCAGGGTATACTTACCGAGTTTTCCGCGCGGCGTTAACACTACTTCTGGGGCTGCTCATTACCCTCTTGCATATGCACGTTTAAAAAAAAGACGTGTGATCCTCTCCAATTCTCATCCATGATAAAGCCAACAGATGGGGGCTGGTATTCTCAGGCTGAGGAGCCCCTCTTTATTGAGCCCCCAGCCTAAAAAATACCAGCGTGTAGCCACCCAGAATTGTTGCATCCATTAGATGTGAAAACCCCAGCGCTTTAGAGACATTGCAAAAATCTTGGTGCTTTACCCTGCTCATCCCGATTGCAGTGGTGCAGTGGCAATCCGGGTAATATCTGGGGTTAATGACTGCTTACAGCTGCCAGTAAACCCTAGATTAGTAGTGGGAGATCACCTGAGGTCAGTTTACCTGCGGTCACAGGTGGGGGGTACTGTGGGAACCTCCAGCTATGACCACAGATAAACTGAGTGATGTCACCACTCATCGCTGTTGCTCAGTCAGTCTGCCTGAAGCCCACAGTGTGTGGACATGTTCTGTGCCCACCCACTGTGACTTTGATATGTATGTAGCAGACCTGGAATCGTTCTGGGACCTCATGTGGATTACATCGGAACTGGGTGTTTGGGGTTAATAAAAGGGTGAAAAAGGGTATATTTTTTTTAATGTATTTCATTTCAAATAAAGGATTTTTTCAGTGATTTATTTCTTTTTCATTTACAGATTAGAAATGGGGGGGTCTCCTAGACGCCTCCCATTGTCAATCTAGGGCTTAGTGGCAGCTGTGAGCGGTTATTAATCCCTGATATTACCCCGATTTCCACCGCACCATGGCAAACAAGATGAGCTGGGTACAGTGCCAGGATTGTCGTATCCAGTGGATTCAAGAATTCTGGGTGGCTGCAGGCTGGTATTTTTAGTCTGGGGATGGCTTCCCCAGCCTGAAAATACCAGCCTCCAACTGCTGGATTTATCATGCTGGGTATCAAAATTGGACGGGACCACATGCTGTTTTAAAAATTATTTATTTAATTTTAAAAAAAGCTGCAAAGGGGTCCCTCTTATTTTAGTACATAGTCAAGATAACTACACAGCTTGGGGCTGCAGCCTGTAGTTGTATATTTTATCTGTGCTGGGTATCATAATATGGGGAGACCCTATGCCAATATTTTTTATTTATTTTTACACCACTATACATATGCAGACAGCGTCTGTGATTCCTTGCAGTCAGACACGCTGTTACACAGAGTGGAGGCACGGTCTGACTGCAACCAATCACAGACGCTGGGACAGCCGGTGGGCAGAGGAAGCGGTGCATATGCATGAGGGTAATGAGTGGTCCTGTAAGTAGTATTACTGCTGCGCAGGAGATTCGGTAAGTATAACGTGCCTGCTCTAATCCCGTACAGGCCACACAGTTGGCTTATAGGCATCATGAGTGATTGGGCTGCCGTGGTTATGTGCCTATTTACCGTATGTCTGGTAATCATAGCAGGACAAGTACACAAAGATCAATGTAATCACCGCAGTGGCTCTAGAGCGGTGGAGGATTTCCCTAATAGTTATTTTGATATTTTATCACCTTTTCGATTTTGAGTCAATTTGCTTTACTGTCTGGGTATCCTCTTTAAAGTTGCATCATACAGATTTATTATTATTTATTTTTATTCTTACAGGAGAAAAAAAGAATTGCAATTCACAATGCTGCAAGACATTGGGATATTCAGCAAAACCGAGTCTTGCCTGGTACAAGTGCAGACCTGGATAGTGGGGGGTCTGTAAGCCCTTCTCATAAATCATGCCAGTTGAATGGATCTGCAACTTATGAATTTAATGAAGACAAAAGGTAATTTTAAAGTGTATGTTTGAGTGAATTTGTGTGCAAATTAAGTGGACACTAAATAGTTAAAAAGTGAAATACCATTGAAGGTAAGCTATCATCATTAGAAATTGTTTAGGTTTTTGTGATAAATGTATATTTTTTTGGTAATGTTTTTCTCCCAATATCACAATCTGTATTAAAAATGTAGCATATTTCACACTGACCACTGAGATATTTTTAGACTCTTAAGATGAGGAGATGAGTTAGAGGTGTCATTAATGACATGTCTGTCTTTTGTGCTCAAAAAACTTGTAATCCCTCTGCAGTAAGATCAGTCTGGCTGTCATTTCATGTCAGGAGGAAACCTGTTCTAAGCAATCATAAGGGCATGTTCTAGTCCTTGAGTTTTGATACTTTCTTAGTATTGTTCAATTGAAATACTATGTCCCAAGAATGATAAAAGTATTTTAGGATTGATACCTTTATAGGCTAACCAGAAAAATTATATTAGCAAGCTTTCAGAGCATAAAGGCTCCTTCTTCAGGCAATTACAATTGTAATTTGCCTGAAGAAGGAGCCTTTGTGCTCTGAAAGCTTGCTAATATAATTTTTCTGGTTAGCCTATAAAGGTATCACTTCTAAAATACTTTTATCATTCTTGGGACATAGCCAGAAAAATCAATTGAAATACTAACACTGTACCACAATATTACCCTTTATTGCACATTGTTAGTATTGTTCAAAATCATACAAAAGGAAGAAGTACATGTAACAGTGTGTCCCTCCCCCGCCTTTGTTCATGGTGTAATTGTCTCTTTCCTTGACTGTCCTGTATGTACTACTGGTGGGGGATTGTTTGTTCTTCTCAGCATGGGACTTCTCCAACCCACAACTTGGTAAACAAGAAAGAGCCAGGACTTCTAAAGTCCATTCATGTATCAAGTGTCCAGGCGGAGTTGGACTCTTCTGCCCACCTAAGGGGCTGATCCCAGGAGAGAAGAACAATGAGACCCATGTTAGTTCAGTTAGTTGGATCTCGGCTGGAGAAGGACTAGGATCTATTGCTGAGGCTGGATCCTAGAGCCTGTGTATGGACTATTACAGGCTGGAGATCAGTGGCCACGTGGGATTGTGTTTTGTTGTTCACCCTGTTGGACTCAAGGAACTCATATAAGGACCATTGCCATATTTTCCCTGGCGTTGGAATACCGGGAGACGCCCCTGGATCTTTTGTTTTGTTGTGGACTCCTTGCAGACTTTAAGGATCTATATTTGTTTGGTGCTTTATCTTTGTGGTTCCAATAAAGCCCTTTGGATTGTTCCTTTGCCTGGCATCCTTTACTGCTCTGCCGCATACGCCGTCACAGTACACACTTAGTGAAATCTCACTGATAACTGCCACATTGAGTTAACGAAAAGTAACACATTAGCTACCATACACTTTGATTGCTAATATCTTCTCAATGGAGAGGCGAAATTAAGACTACATTTTTTAAAAAAAATTAAACTGTTTTATTCCGCTCTTCAGCCAATATGACATCATGTGTCCTTTTCAACATGAAAAATTGGATGGAAGATCCTCCTTTTTATGTCAAATTTCAGTATTTTATGTAACTAAATTTATTTTTACTTTTTCAAACAACTTGGAATTAATCTTTAATATTGTAAAATATGTAATATTAACCCCTTCACGACTGGGCCAGTTTCAGTTTTTGTTTTGTTTTTTTTCCCTCCCCTTCCCAGAGCCATTTTTTTTTCTGTCCACATAGACATATGAGGGCTTGTTTTTTCGTGGGATGAGTTCTACTTTTGAATGACCCTATTCATTTTACTACATAGTGTTGGAAAACAGGACAAAAAAATCCAAATGGGGAGAGATTGTGATAAAACTCAATTCTGACATTTGTTGGGGTAATTGTTTTTACAGTGTATATTTTGTGTTAAAAATGACCTTGCAATAAGATTCTACTCATCAGTACAATTATGGCGATACCAAATATGTCCAGTTTTTTTTCATTACCATATTTTTTGGATTATAAGACGCATCGGACTATAAGACGCACCCCAAATTTAGAGGAGAAAATGGGGAAAAAAATGACTTTTTAATGTAAAAATATGGGTCAATTTTGTAATCTTATGGTTTGTCTTATAAGCCGAATGTAGCTTACTCTGGGGCTGTGGAGTGGGGTCATAGGAAGCTGGTGGCAGCATAGGGTGCGGTGATGCTGTGGTCACTGGACTAGGAGGAGGAGGGGGGTGTACTGGCGGGCAAGGCAGGCGCCATTAATTTCCCTGAAATCCCACGTCATGCAGAACCAAGCTTTGTGTACAGCTGTATCAATGGCAGCCACCTGCTAATCGGAGGCAGGAAGCTGACGTCATATACCGACGTCAGCAGCTGGTTTCTGATTGGCCAGCGGCTCCTATCTGGTACAACTGGGCAGAGAACTTGGCTCTGCGCGGCGCCGGCAATACATTCAAAATGAAATAAAGCACTGACTGTGGCGGCACCCTACACTGGCCGTGATGGTCAAGGCGTCCATGTCCTTACGGGCCTCAAGAAGTAGAAAAGAAGATACCGAGGGAACAGAGGACAGGTGAGATTTTCTTTTTACTTTTCAATGTTTATGTCAAGAATAGCATATTAGGTGAAATTTCTACAGGATCGGACATTGCTACAAAAAGGGGACTTTACTACATGAAGAGGACCAGCATGGGCACATTACTACAAGGGGACAAGGATGGGCACATTACTGCAGGATGAGGAAAAGGATGGGATCATTACTATAGAATGGGGACTAGGATAGGGCACATTACTACAAGATGGGGACCAAGATGGGGCACATTACTAAGGATGGGCACATTACTACAGGATAGAGGCCAGAATGCTCCTATTACTGTAGGATGAAGACAAGAATTGGGCACATTACTACAGGATGAGGACCAGAAAGTGGCACATTACTACAAGATGGGAACCAGGATGGGCACATTACTAAAGGATGGAGACAAGGATGAGCACATTACTACAGGATGTTGGGCAAAATTACTATATGGTGGTAATGGTAAGACGATAATGCTTACAAGAAGGGAATACAGTGTAAAACAAAATTGAAAATAAAGCGTTTATGGTTTTTCTTTTTTACCATTAAAAATGCTTTTATATATATACATATATATATATATATATATATATATATATATATATATATATATATATATATATATATATATATAACAAAAAGTTTATCGCCACATCTATAATGACCCAAGCTATAAAACTGTACCATAACCCATACAATGCAATTTTAAAAAGCTATATAAACTAACAAAAAAGGATAAAAAAAAAAAGCGATCCAGAGGTGTATAGGAAAGAAGTATGGTATCACTAAAAAGGTCACTTTGTCCTGCAAAGAATCCAACCTCGGAAGTTCAGTTATTTTCTATGTGTAGCCAAGATACCCATCTGAGTTTGAGTGCAAACGTTTAGGTCAGGTGTATTAAAAAAGGAAATGTTGGCAATAAATAATTGCTTTCAAAAACAGAAGTGCTAGTATAATATATCCTCTGACCACCCATTGTCTTCAATACTGCATCAGTTATTCACACTTGCACACAGTTTTTGAAGGAACTCTTATGGAAGGTTGTTTCAGACATATTGGAGAACCAACCACAGATCATCTGTGTATGTAGACTTGCACAAATCCTTATCTCTCTTTATGTAATCCCAGAAAGACATGATGTTGTGATAAGGGCCCTGTGGGGCTAATACTATCACGTCTAAGACTCCATGCTCTCCTTTATGCTAAGGACAGTTGTTAATTGCATTGGCTGTATATTTGGGGTTATGTCCTGATGCATATAAACGTGGAACCAAACAAACACCAACCTCATGGAATTATATGGTGGATAATTATCTGTCTGTACTTCTCAGCATTGACAACACTATTAATCCTGACTGTATCTCCAATTCCATTTTCTCAAATGCAAGTAACCTCTCACATGCGTCACTGTTGCCTGCCAAAAGACAATCATTTTTGTACTCCTTTCAAGCGCTTTGCCAAAAATGCTATCCTCTATTATAGCCAAATCTTTCACAATTTGACCCCTCAGTCCAGAGCACCTGTTGCCATTTTTGTGCACCCCAAATACTATAGTTTTGTGCATAGTTGAATCACTTGGCCCTGTTTATATATCGAAGTAATGGCTTTTTAGTCACAGTTCTTCCATGACGACCACTTCTGGCTGGACTTCTGCAAACAATAGATGAGTTTAGCGGAGTCCCACTGGTTTCTGCCCGTTCAGAGCTGATCACAATGCTGGACATCTTCTGATTTTGATGTGAAAGATGCATGTGTCTTTATTCTGCTGCACTAAGTTTCCATTTCCTAAAGTGGCATAAATTGCACTAGAAATACAGTATATGGCAACCTTTGGCTGGAGTATTATTTGAGACAAAGGTGCAAAGCTGTTGTAAGATTTCCCAATTCATTAAGAGGTATAAACATGCCAAAGACCAGAAAAATTTTTTTTGTAAAGGGTGTATTCACGATTATTGACCATAGAAAAAAACAAAACCCTTTAAAAATACATTTTATTATTTCATGTTAAAACAATCCCTAGACATACACACAAACAGGACAGACAGTCCCAAATCTGCCAACGTCCAATGGAACCCCTCTGTAATCCTACCAAAAAGGAGCAGGCAAATAAATGGGATAAGTCAAATTGTCCCCTAATGAACAATCAATTCATGCTGTATCATGATAAATCCAGTATCGTGTAGGAGTATCAAAAAAATGATGATAGTGGTGCAACCAGGGTATGGCCCAAATTCCCTTCAAAAGGCCCTACCTACCCGCGGAGGTTGGCACCCTAGACCTGGACGCAATGGCGCCCCCGCTCACCGATGACTCACCCTTCTTTCCCTCCACTGATCTTATGTGCAGCTATTCTGGGAAGAGGAGGGAGTGTGGGGAGGTTGCACCAACAGACTGATCAATAAATGAGGACTCAAACACACACATCAATGATACAGTAGATATTTCATATTACAACAGTGTTAAAGTGGACCAGATCAAAAAAGAGGATCACTTGCAATATCAAAGTACGATTTCTGATCCTGAGTACTAAAAAATTCCCCTAGCACCAATCCAGTAATTGTCCAACAAACCTCCAGGTGGACAAATAGTGAAATACATTAATTGCCTATTCGGTATATTGCATATAGCTTCTGTGTATCATAACCAGATCATACAATAGATGCAATCCCTAAGCTGAAAATCAATGCAAACGGAGGCAAAAAGCTCTTAAAGGGTCACACAAATAAGGTCATTTGATCCCAGAGCAGTCCTCTCTATGAGCTGTTGGGGACCATCCACCAGGTTATATCATAAGTAGGCACTTCACAGAAGGCAATACACATAAACTTTCATAGAAGGCACATTGCTATTGTGTATTTCACAAGAATGCAGTGGGGCACAGCCAGAATCAATCAGGTCCAAGTAACCATACAGCAAATAAATCTGATATGAACATAGTACTTATCTCATCCTTGAAGCGTATAAACATGCTAATGAATTATTCACATCTTACTCCAGTGTTGCCTTCATTAAGACTTGTATACAAAATACTTCTTATAAAATATTGTTGTCCTTGTCTAAAATAGTCCAAAGGCATCAAGTTAGCAATATTGTAAATGAGATACAGCTTTGCATCCATAGTGGGGAGAATGTGGTGAGATTTTAATTTGTTAATCAGTATAAGGGGAAAACGTTTCTCCTTGCGGAGAATGACAAACAAATCTGTCTGTCAGTGGTGAGGAGTCTTTATAGCTACAATGCTCCTTTGGGTAACATTCAAACTGTCTCTTCAGGGAGGAAGGAGACACACTGTAGTGCCACCTATTGGAAGTAGCAATCCTAAAGGTCAAAAGTGGCCCTTTAACGAGCCTTGTCATATGACCTAGGATTTCTGCCAGATCAGAACCTCAATTTGCAGACACGGTTTGCGGGATCACTGTCCCTTGTCAGTGCAAAGTATGAGATCTGATCTGGCTGAATGATAAGCTCTACTGGGGTCTAAGGGGAAAACTTTTCTCCTTGCGGAGACTGACCCACCAGTCTGGCTGTCAGCGGTGAGGAGTCTTATAGCTGCAATGCTCCTGTGGGTAATAGGTGACAATAGAGTTTGTGTCCTTGCTCCCTGAAGAGACAATTTGAATATTACCCAGACGGGCATTGCAGCTTTAAGACTCCTCACCACTGACAGCCAGATTGGTTTGTCGGTCTCCTCAAGGAGAAAAGTTTTCCCCTTAGACCCCAGTAGAACTTCTCATTCGGCCATAACAGATGTCATACTTTGCACTGATGAGGGACAATCGTCCTGAAACACCATATCTGCAAACTGAGGTTGTGATCTGGCATAAATCCTAGGTCATATGACAAGGCTCGTTAAAGGGCCACTTTTGACTTTTAGAATTGCTACTTCCAATAGGTGGCACTAGAGTTCATCTCCTTCCTCCCTGAAGAAACCATTTTAATCAGTATGCACACACGCATGCATTGGAAGGAGAAGGCGCTTCTGTGAGGAATGATCAGTGCAAGATGTGTAGCATCATATAAGGAAGGAAGACGTTTATTGAAATGAGTCTTGAGATTGCTGCATATTTGGGCATTATTGTTTTATATTGTTACAAAAATGAGGTCCTTGGACAAAATAAAAAGGTGTGTTGGTGCCCCGGCACTGGTGCTTGGCTGTTTCTGTAACGCATACATAAGTGAATTGAGCGAGCTCAACACGTGGGGCTACCCTTACCATTCATTCGCTACTTCATTGTGACAAGCGTTTGCAACCTGACCAAGTAAGTTAGGGAGCCCTAGTTTTCTGCATCCACATGGGTAGTACCTACATCTCTCAGTAGTTTAGTGTATTACCTGTCAATATGCCATACTTGTCCAAGGTGGGTTTTTAAGCCACTAAAAATAAAGAAATGGACTTACAGTAGCCTGAAAAAAAAAAATCTAGCACTAATTGTTGCTATGTAAATCCTGTGCTTGTGTGAGATGCTGTATCACTGTCAATAGACCGGAAGCCGTGTAGTTCCTTGTCTCTGGGTCCCAGTGGTGTCGCAGATTTAGGGGGATCAGTTCTAAGAGCGAGCTGAGGCTGACAACCAATCACTGGGAATCACATTGCTTTCCAACCATCGTGAGTGACATAGGATCTTAAACAAATATTAGATTTTCGTAACAACAGTCCATTAAGAAGTCTGTTACTTTTAAGCTAGGACTTTAGCTTATATTTCTTAGTGGCTAGAAAACACCTTTAAGAGGTGGAAATGAAAAAGTAGATGCCCCAAGGCATATCAATCCTGCATATGGAATCAATATTTAATGCCAAAGCACTTTACCAAGATTGTAGGGTTGTAACCTGATCTCCACTATGACGGTCTCGCCAGCAGTGGGATATTTTAGTGTAAGTCATTTTAAAATACATGACATCTGGGTCTCAATAGCTTGATCTATTTTGTCATTACAGACTGAAATATTGAGCATTAAAATCCCCGAGGTTTAAGGAGCCAAAATACCACATCTTTCTGGGATCGTCAAGGCCTTTAAATGGCTTTACAGTTCTGTACCTCATAAATGATTTACACTTAAATGCTTGCAGTAAAATATTTGTTCACCTAAAAGCATAGTTCTTAGAAGTTGGTAAAACATCAAGATTTTACTTATTGTTTCTACAAGAATCCATACCTGCAGCAGGCATATTGTATTGCAGTGTAAGTAGTGGTGTAACCTATGGGAAAAGTTTGTTAAATTACATTTCCACAAGAAAATTGGCATTAAAGTTTGCAAGCAATGTAAAGGCTACGTCACTTTACCAGTGGAGCATCTCAGAATAGTGCAAGTTAATGGCATTGCACTGCAACCCGCAAGGCACTGGGACAAGCAAGTTGAAACCATTTGGATTTTTGTTGATGTGCTTGTGGTGGTTGTTGTACCTTTTGGGTTGCAATGTGACCCTATTCACGTACACAGTGGAACCTTGGTTAACGAGAACAATCCGTTCTGTGATTGTGCTTGTAAACCAAGTTACTTGTCTAGCAAAGCAATATTTCTCATAGGAAATCATTACAATGCAGACAATTCGTTCCACAACTTGTTCAATGTCCCATTCCACACATACACAAACACACACAAACACGCGCACACACACATATTATGCTCACCTTACCTTCCGTTCCATCGCCGGCCTCCTGGTTCTTGCAGTTTGCCGCTACAGGATGTGAATCGGGTAACCATTGTGACCGATGCCGTAACTTCAGCTGCCAGAGCACTGACATCAAAGGCAGGAGCCGCCTGCCTCTGATTGGTCAGCGTGCTGCCTTTGAGTAGCGCCTGATAGTGGAAGTTCCTCCCTCGTCGCGATGGTTACCCAATACACATCTTGTACCAGCGAACTACAAGAACCGAGAGGCCAGAGAGGGAACGGAAGGTAAGGTGAGCATAATATGTGCGTGTTTGTGTGTGTTTGTGTGGACTGCAAGAGCGGGTTAGCGCGCGGTGGAAGTACGGAACAGGAAGTGTGTGCGGTGAGTATTTGCTCGTCCAGCAAAGCTTGCTCATAAACTAAGTTACAAATTTACAGCAAGCTTTGCTCGTAAAGCGAAATACTCGCTAACTGGGTTACTCGTTAACCAAGGTTCCACTGTATTACACTATGCTGTGATGTATCGGAGGCATAAAGGAACATGTACTGTATAATGCTGCCTATTTTGGCTTACGCAACTCCTACAGGAAGAAGTACACACTCTAGCGAAAACTCTGAAAATGCCCAATTAGATTTAAAAGTTAACTTGTTAAGTGCCAAATACTTTGATTACTAATATTGCTGTAACGGAGCAGTGAAATTAACAAAAAAAGCTTTATTCTGCTTTGTAGCCTCTAGTACATCATGTAAAACCAAAGAAATGAGCTGTAGCATAACTTGGTGTATGTGCAATTTGTAAGTGCTCTTTTACACAATGTCCATTAAACAGGCAAAACCGAAGATACAATTAAAATGAACATATGTTAGTAAGTAAATGGTACATATAAATTACATAGGTTACTTGATTAATACAATTTTCATCAAAAAGGCGTAAAAGACATTCCACCACGACAAGGTGTGTACCTAATGAGGATTGTCCTATCATGTAGTATTAATCCCTTCACAACTCATAACTGACCTGTGTGTCACCGGCCGTGTCCCTACCTTTGATACAGGCTCACAAGCTGAGCCCACATCTTTCCCGACACTTGACAGCTGATGTAATCAGCCTCAAGTGCCTCTAACAGC
Source organism: Anomaloglossus baeobatrachus (assembly GCF_048569485.1). Classification (NCBI taxonomy): domain Eukaryota; kingdom Metazoa; phylum Chordata; class Amphibia; order Anura; family Aromobatidae; genus Anomaloglossus; species Anomaloglossus baeobatrachus. Next base: position 471,936,432 of record NC_134356.1, read on the forward strand.
CTCAGGTGGATCAGAAATCTCTAAGCGGCATTTAACACTCACTGACAGGATGTACGTCACTAATCCCATCCAATGGCACCCCACCACTTGTTCGCAGGACACAACTGGTGAGGGTCAGCTGATAACCCTCATGCCTGTCATCACAATTCTCTGAACTCCAGCTCCAAGATCATGATTTTTGCTATACATAGCCGATACACTGCTCTGTATAGCACAGGCGATCAAACGATCGCAACTTCAACTCCCCTAAGGGTATTACTCAATACTATAAAAAGTAAAAACCTTTTTTCTTTTGCTTTATACACACTACCTCTGATCCCACTGTTGTTAGCCCCAGCGAGAGCCGTTCAGACACGGCAATCAGCTCCCACTGGGCCAAGCACCGAGCATACCTGAGCACAGCGATGCTCGATCGAGTGGTCAGGATACATAAAGCACCCAAACGACGAACTCGAACATTGATTTTTTAAAAAAAAATTTATGTAATGTCCGTGTTCAGTACAAACCCCAAACTTTAAAGTTTAGGTCCGCTCATCTCTCCTCATCATTGACCACAGATGTCGGTTATCTCCATTCCACAGTTATCTTCAGTTTACATCCTGCTGTATGTATGTATGTATGTATGTATGTATGTATGTGTGACGCCCCTGGACTATTCAGGTCGTCACAGGGTACTGCACACTCTTTAATCTTAGTGCAGGAATCAACCCCCCCATGGTTCTGGTTTCCCAACTTGTAGTACTGCCTCCATCAGCATCCAAAATCCCAACCACACCCTGTCAGACACACCAGTGAGCTGCTGAGCTGGAATAGGGCCGCCCACCTAGGGGTCAGGCAGACTGGTGGGAGGTGACAGAGCAGTCGGTTCCAGGGGAGCAAAGTGAGAGGAAGCTGGGGGTTGGAGCTCCCAGGAAGACAGAGGAGTGTGTGGCTCCCTGTTTGTGGCAGGTTGGGTCGCAGACGGTGGTCTGGGCCCGGAGGAGTCGGAGACCCGGTCGCAGGGTATTGAGGCTGGGTGCCTAGACCTGGTCTTGGAGGACAGAAGGCATCTGAGACTAATAACCGGTACAGGACCTTAGGTCGGGGAGTAGCTTCAGGCAACCTGGCAATTAACCTATGGAGGATAGTGACTCTGTGGACTATCCCCAAGAAGCTCAGAGATCAGGGGCACTAGCGCAACGAGGGCGATAGTGCTTTCCAACCCAAGCAGCCCACAGAAATCCCACGCGTGAGCCCTTGAGAGCACAGCTCATTTTATCCTAAAAGGAGGGAGCGGGGCCCGGACAGCTTTATGCCTATGGGCCACAAGGACACTTTATCATTTGTGCATGGAGGCAGGCTCCAGACCACCCGGCAGTACTACAGGTGACGGATACCCAGACTGGCTCCCCCAAGAGGGCAGCGGCATCAAGAGACTTGGTTCACCCTGTTGTCAGTGTCGTCTTTGTGGCTACACCATCACCAATGTTGACTGAGTGAGTACATGTCCCTCCCCTGCTTCCAGCTGGCCCTGCGCACCCCTGCTCCACCATCTCATAGTCCTGGGGTCTCCCCTACCCATGGAGGTAACGTCATCTGGCAACCCCACTCCATCTCCCCCGGGTACTCCCATTGGCATCCGTTGGCGTCACGAACTCTTACCCCCTGTAAATAGCCCCCTTTTTACATTCCAGTGGCTGCAAGCCCCCGGGTCCGGAGACCCTCGAGCCATCAGCAGACCCCGGATCCGAGCGGTTCGACCGCTGCAGGGGCAGCACATATGTATGTATCTATGTATGCGTGTTTGTGGCTGCTGTAAAGTGTGTCATTAAATGCTGAACAATAAATTAGAAAAAAAAAATTCTAACTGGTTTTAATTAGTAAATAAAATGCATATAAATTCCCTCTAAGATCTTTGCATTAGGAAAATAGAGATTCAGCACTTCTAAAATGTTATAAAATGAACCAGCACAGAATGTTCCAAGAAAGGTGAAAATAAGGTGAATATTCATGTAAAATGGGTGATTACTCAATTTCGAACAGTCGCCTTTGTACAGTGAATTTCTGTCTTGATGCAATTCATACAGTAAAGTGATTTAAGAAAAAAACCCAAAACGCTCATCTGAATGAAGAAAACTCATCCTAAATGATTACTTCATACAGAAATACCTTAGAGGAAAATATTGTCGGGGTAAATATGCAGTCGATTACAGCCAGACCGTAATTGCTAATCTTCTAAACCACAAGTTACCTCATAATTTGGAAAGTAAACTCGCAGAACACTACTGACTACTGTTCAGCTTTTGGAAGATAATATTTGAACTCTTACATTTACCAGTGATTTCTCCAATTACTGGTAAGAGTCCCAGGAAGCCCATCTAACATATGTTCAGAATGAAAATCTGCTGTAAGACAGGACTGCACATCATCAACCTGTCAAAGCCTGCTTGGCATAATAATACATGTATCTTATATTGTCATAATGATGGAGCAAATGGAAAAACTAAAACTTAGTGTCAAAAGGCCCCTTAGCGTTATATGGCCAATATGTCCATCATGAGCCCGTCACTCTTTTCTCCATGACTGATATTAATGTCATGTTGATCGCCCATTACGGCTTCTGTACTGATGCCTGCAGCCCAAGTAATATACACAGACATGCTCCTGCTGTAACTGCTAGAATAGGTGTTCTCACTGATCCCAGCAGTTTAACCCCTTCATATGCTGCTGTCAAATAGGGGCAACAGCATATGCAGAGTTTTTCCAGCCACTTCAGAAATATACTGGTGGGTGTTTTCTTAATGTGGCTTCGCTAGCGGTATTGCTGACGCCCTTGTAGCTGCTCCGCTGCCAGCATCTTTCCCATTGTACTGTGAAGCATAGCCACATCCTGGGAAGGAGGCAATAAGACCATTACTTTGGGACTCCTTATATAACATATCGTTCTCGGATACTCTCTTCACCTCTCACTTTTCTGAAGTTTATCTCTTCTATTATGGAGTGACTGTATCAAAAAGGCCCTGTGAGGCCGAAACGTCTGCTTCTATTGGTCACCAAAAAAATAAAATCCACACTTTTGTTGCAAATTTCCACTTTGTCTCATTGAATAAGAAAAGTAAAGAGAGTGCAGTGTTCTTCTATAGATATGACTAGGACCTCGGTCCCCTCACTAGCACCTCTAAAAAGAATTTTGGCTGAGTGCACACTAATACTATTTTAGAATTGTACTGTGAAATACAGAGAGCCGGCTGCTAGGAAGGATAGGCAGCTCATTTCTTTTAATCACTTCAGGGTTTTCGATCCCTGAAGCCGTTAATAGACATGACATAAGCCAAACATATGCACAGCAATGTTGCTTTGACATTGCTGTTTATGATAATTTTTGCAGCAATTTTACAGTGTCTTTACAGGCAGATTCTGGGAGCAATCAGCCTGAAAAAGATGTGTGCTCATACCCATGACTAGGCTCACATAGTTCCTTTTTTAGATATTTATTGCTGATTTCTGCTCTGAGATCTACAGGAAATGCTTTACCTACTCTTTTGAATATGTTTCATATTGTTTTTAATTGGAGATGTTCAAAATAACATGGAAGAAACAGCACCATGTGCACTAATGGATGATTAAGTCAATATTAAAGCATAATCTGTTTCCAAATCTTTGTCAAAAAACTGTGTGAACATTCCCTTGGAGCATGAGGGAGAATGTAGAACTTTTCTCTTTGTGGAGGGTGACGAGTGACAATGTAGGAAGATATATAGACCATGCAATGTACTCTAGAAATTTAAATATGCAAATAGCGTCCTCTAGAAGAATACTTGAACTCTACTGCTACCTCTTAGGATACCTATAGTAAAAGTCAATAGCTGAGTGTTTTTGCTGAGTTTTTAGAGCGGAAACTCTCCAAATCCTCCTAAAAAGTTTGGAGTTTCCATATTAAAAACTTCAGCAAAAACGACTGTGTGCACATACTCCTTTTTTTCCCCCTGTTTTTTGCCATCAGGGTGTCATTAGTGCTTTTCACAGGTGGATAAATAAAATACAAAGCTTCTCCTATTCTTTGCCATGTTAAATACATACAGCATATGGATGGAATCTGTGTTCTGTCCGTGTTTTTCACAGACCCATATACTTGTATTAGCTCTTGTTAACTGTGATACTGCAAAAAAACTCTGACATCTCCTTGAGATTTGCACTGACTCACGGTCCATGTAAAAACACAAACATTTGAATAGCACAGAAGGCTTATGCTAGGTACGTTTTGTATCCGTAAAAAAAAAAAAAAATACAGGCCTTAAGAGTGCTGATTGGGGAAGGCAGGCATCTTGGAACTTTAAGACATTTATGGCATATGCTTTCATTATGCCATAGATACAGTGCTGGCCAAAAGTATTGGCACCCCTGCAATTCTGTCAGATAATACTCAGTTTCTTCTTGAAAATTATTGCAATCACAAATTCTTTGGTATTATTATCTTCATTTAATTTATCTTCAATGGAAAAAAAATAAAAAAAAATTGTCATAAAGCCAAATTGGATATAATTCCACACCAAACATAAACAAGGGGGTGGACAAAAGTATTGGCACTGTTTGAAAAATCCTGTGATGCTTCTCTAATTTGTTTAATTAACAGCACCTGTAACTTACCTGTGGCACCTAACAGGTGTTGGCAATAACTAAATCACACTTGCAGCCAGTTGACATGGATTAAAGTAGACTCAACCTCTGTCCTGTGTCCTTGTGTGTACCACATTGAGCATGGAGAAAAGAAAGAAGACCAAAGAACTGTCTGAGGACTTGATAATCCAAATTTTGAGGAAGCATGAGCAATCTCAAGGCTACAAGTCCATCTCCAAAGACCTGAAAGGTCCTGTGTCTACGGTGCGCAGTGTCATCAAGACGTTTAAAGCCCATGGCACTGTGGCTAACCTTCCTAGATGTGGAAGGAAAAGAAAAATTGACGAGAGATTTCAACGCAAGATTGTGCGGATGGTGGATAAAGAACCTCGACTAACATCCAAACAAGTTCAAGCTGCCCTGCAGTCTGAGGGTACAACAGTGTCAACCCATACTATCCGTCGGCGTCTGAATGAAAAGGGACTGTATGGTAGGATACCCAGGAAGACCTCACTTCTTACCCCGAGACATAAAAAAGCCAGGCTGGAGTTTGCCAAAACGTACCTGAGAGCCTAAAATGTTTTGGAAGAATGTTCTTTGGTCAGATGAGACAAAAGTAGAGCTTTTTGGGAAAAACCATCAACATAGAGTTTACAGGAAAAAAAGAGGCATTCAAAGAAAAGAACACGGTACCTACAGTCAAACATGGCGGAGGTTCCCTGATGTTTTGGGGTTGCTTTGCTGCCTCTGGCACTGGACTGCTTGACCGTGTGCATAGCATTATGAAGTCTGAAGACTACCAACAAATTTTGCAGCATAATGTAGGGCCCAGTGTGAGAAAGCTGGGTTTCCCTCAGAGGTCATGGGTCTTCCAGCAGGACAATGACCCAAAACACACTTCAAAAAGCACTAGAAAATGGTTTGAGAGAAAGCACTGGAGACTACTAAAGTGGCCAGCAATGAGTTCAGACCTGAATCCCATAGAACATCTGTGGAGAGATCTCAAAATGGCAGTTTGGAGAGAAGGCAGCCTTCAAATCTCAGGGACCTGGAGCAGTTTGCCAAAGAAGAATGGTCTAAAATTCCAGGAGAGCATTGTAAGAAACTCATTGATAGTTACCGGAAGAGGTTGTTCGCAGTTATTTTGGCTAAAGGTTGTGCAACCAAGTATTAGGCTAAGGGTGCCAATACTTTTGTCTGGCCCATTTTTGGAGTTTTGTGTGAAATGATCAATGATTTGATTTTTGTTTCATTCTCTTTTGTGTTTTTTCATTGAAGACAAATTAAATGAAGATAATAATACCAAAGAATTTGTGATTGCAAACATTTTCAAGAAGAAACTGAGTATTATCTGACAGAATTGCATTGGTGCCAATACTATTGGCCAGCACTGTATCTTAGAAGCTCATATCCCTTTCATTTAGTTGTATTGCTGCCTTTGGGAGTGGTTCAATATGACCGCATGACCCCTAGACCTAAAAAGAAGTTCATAGACTTATTACCAGTGTGGAATTGTACCCACAACAGAAGTTAGTTACCAGCTGTAAGATCTTAAGTCTTATTTATAAGGAAATTTCTTACCACTCCCACCTGCCAAATATTCCTCCATGTCAGGATCTAAACAACTCTCATTATGTGATATATACAGTAATCTAATATATAAAGGTGTGTGTGTGTGTGTGTGTGTGTGTGTGTGTGTGTGTGTGTGTGCGCGCGCGCGCGTGTGTGTGTCCGCTAAAGGAATTTGCACCGTCGCATTTACAATCACGAAATTTTGCACAGACACCCCATGTGACTCAGGGAACGTCATAGACTATGTTTTGACGGGAAAATTTAACCCCGCGCTTTACAGTTACTCTCCAAAATCCTGTCTCCATTTAAACTGAGCTATAGGTTATTAACCTGGGAGCTATAGGTTATTAATAGCAACTGTCAGTGTTTGCTATAGGAACAAAATAAACTGTTAGTATAAGAAGCTTATGTGTGAGGTAATATGCTGTCGGTGGGGAGACGGATAGAGAGAGACAGACAGAGAGACAGCCCTGGAAAAGAGACAGCCCTGGAAAAGAGAAAAAGAGAGAGGGGAAAAGAGAGAGACACAGAAATGGAGACAGACAGACTGATACAAATAGAGACAGAGAGATAGAAACAGACAGACAAAGACACAGACACACAGATTGAGACTGGGAGAGAGACAGTTACTATCCCGGGCAATGCCGGGTACTACAGCTAGTTTCAAATTCTAGATTTCACCTAATTTAAAACCCTCTTCACTTAAGATGCTCTGTACAGGGGGCAATCACAACAAAGTAACTCCAGTAAAAAAACAAAACATACCTCAGTGTTTTATTGGGTGTATATTATTTAACACCCTGACCTGTGTTTCTCAATAAATGCAGTCATGGTCATTAAATAGTTTCCCATAATGAGTAAATTCTATGGAATCGGTCTGTCTCTTTAATCAGGGAAATCTCCAAAGCTTTATTAATGTCAGTCCATAAAAGCACACCGGAACGCCAAGTGGCATCTTTTTTTAAGCGCTTCAGATGGATGTGTTTAGAAAGGTTTTACAGAGCAGATTGTGGAAGAGAAAATGCTAACAAACATATAAAACTTGCTAAACTGTTACACGGGATCCTGTTTGTGATGTAATTTGCAAGTTTTATATCCAATATTTTGCAGTGCCTTCACTTACTTTAATTTACTTGTTCCCCTCAAAATTCACAGCTGTTTGTCAGTTTACTTCAATTTTTAGTAGATGGAATATTACAGATCAAAGTAAAGTGAACAGATTTTCATAAAAAATGTATTTTTATACTTTGTCATTCACACATCCATGGGAAGTCAGTGTGCTTCCCAATTTTTAATTTTTCTTTTTTAATGGAGAGCAAACCCTTATTGAGTATGTCCTAATCTGATCCTCAAAATTGGATCAGAATATGCCATACTGTGAGTATCACAGATGCATGATTTTAAAGCACCACTCCTGCAGCTTTTTTTAATTGCACCACGAGAGTGATATCGATCCTTCATGTAGTAGAATACTTACCGGCCACTGTTTATGGTACTGCTCTGCTTTCTGCTAGTTGTGACTTACCAGTGTGCATTTGGCAGACCATAAGTCACTTCTCAATGAGAACCAGAGCAAGTCTCTGTTAAACTTGGTTCTCAGGGGAAAACTATTCTCCTTGTGGAGACTGACAAACCAATCTGTCTGTCAGTGGTGAGTCTTATAGCTGCAATGCTCCTCTGGGAAATATTCAAATTGTCTCTTCAGGGAAGAAGGAGACAAACTCTTGTGCCACCTATTGGAAGTAGCAATCTTAAAAGTTAAAAGTGACTCCAATGAGCCTTTTCATATGACCTAAGATCTATGCCAGATCAGAACTTCAATTTGCAGACACTGTGTTTCAGGATGATTGTCTCTCGTCAGTGCAAAGTATGAGACTGATCTGGCTGAGTGAGTAGCTCTACTGGGGTCTCAGGGGAAAACTATTCTCCTTGCAGAGACTGACAAACCAATCTAGCTGTCAGGGGTGAAAAGTCTTATAGCTGCAATGCTCTTCTGGGAAATATTCTCTGAAGAGACCATTTGAATATTTCCCTGAGGAGCATTGCAGCTATAAGACTCCTCACCACTGACAGCCAGATTGGTTTGTCAGTCATCGCAAGCAGAATAGTTTTCTCCTGAAACCCTAGTAGAGCTTTTCATTCAGCCAGATCAGTCTCATACTTTGCACTGACGAGGGACCGTCATCCCAACACACAGTGTCTGCAAATTGAGGTTCTGATCTGGCATAAATCCTACGTCGTATGAAAAGGCTCATTGTAGAGTCACTTTTGACTCTTACGATTGCTGTTAAACTTGTGGCCTTTGCAGCTCCTGACCGCCCGGAAGTCAGAGACAGTCACAAGATGGAAGAATGCGACCCTAGTGGCAACCAGGAACAGCAGAAGACAGCAAAAGAACTTCTAAGTACATTACTAAGGGCAGGGAACAGGCATTAGTGATACCAGGCGAAACTTGACTACCATAATAAGGAAAACTTACAACCTGTGGTTTGGCTTCAGAATAGGAGATTGAGACAAGATTTGGACTTCACACATAATCTGTAATAGATGTACATCACATCTTACCCAGTGGTTGCATGGAAAGAGCCATTCTCTGCCTTTTGCAGTCCCAATGATCTGGAGAGATCCAGCCGATGACCCTACCAATTGCTATTCCTGCATGGTATTCCCCATTAAGAAAGGAGTTCCAATGAAGAAGTGAACTTTACAGTATCCAAACATTTCATCTGCAATACAAGCAGTACCACATACAGAAAAACTGCTGGTTTCAAAAGCACCAGAAACGTTTTCAGTCTAGTCAAGTGAAGAAGAAAAGAGTGCTTGGTATCATGAAGCATCTTCCTCTCATGACCTCCAACAACCTGACTGTCAACAACCTCCCTCAACTGAACTACACCTTATAACACAAAGTGAACTGAACGATTTTGTTAAAGATTTGGTTCTGCCCAAGAGTAAGGCTGAGCTCTTAGGTTTCAGGCTATAGCAGTGGAATCTCCTAGTATGTGATGTTCAGATTTCTTTATTCCACAACCATTATAAAGATCTTCATGGAGGGCATTCTTGTGGCATGCAACATTAACAGTTTAATGGAAGCTCTGAAGGTAAGTTATAATCCAGAGAAATTGAGGTGTTGTATCAGTTTGTCCAAAACAAGCCTAAAAAGTCTTTCTGCATAATGGCAATGCACTACCTTCAGTTCCAGTTGGTTATGCAGTTCACATGAAAGAAACCTTTGACAACATGAATCAGCTGTGAGTTGCCTGAACTATGACCAACATTTGTGGTGCCTCTGTGGGGACGTAAAGGTGGTTGGCCTCCTACTTGGTGTCCAAGGTTGATACAGAAAATACTGCTGCTTTCTGAATGAGTTCGATAGTTATGCACGAGAATATCACTAGAATGAGAGACTGGCATCTCCGACAATCACTTCAGCCAGGGAGTAAAATCTCCTTTTATCCAGCACTGTTTACCCATATAACATTTTGTTACCACCATTGCATGTCAAGTTCAAGTTCAGCCCAATGAAGAACTTTGTAAAGGCAATGGATAAAAATACAAAAGTATTTAAGTATCTCATTGTAAAATTTCCATTTTTGAATGAAGTTAAGACAAAGGAAGCAGTCTTTATTGGACCTCAGATTTGTAAGCATCTTCAAGATGAAGAGTTTATCTGTTTTGTTGCAGAGCAAGGATACGGCTGCATGGGTAGCATTCACATTAGTGGTAACTCATTTTTTGAGAAACTCAAGAGAAGATAACTATGAATTGTTGGTGAAGGGAAAATCTCCTCAAAACCTATAAGGATCTTGTGTCATACGGTGATCTTCTTTCAACTCGCTGGGTGTTGTGGTGGCGTTGCACTCTTTTCACACTGCAGAGTTTGATAAGCAACCTGAGGTGTCCTATTGTTTAGCCTGAGTCAGGTGTTGACTGTTTTAGGTTCACTGTTCTTCAGTCCAGCAGGGGTTAATTCCTGCTTGTTTGTGAACTGTTGCTAGGAGCACAGGCTGCTAATGAACATTCACAGCCACCTTAACTCTTTTTATAAGGTGCTGGATGTGATTTCCTGTCGCCGAATATAGCTCATCTTTGCTTCAGCTATACCAGTCCTTTTAGTGGTGATCCAAAACCTGGTGATCTATCGTGTGCTTTCCTATGTGGTGTGAAAATATGCCTGCTGTTAGTTTATTTCCTCCCTGTGCTTTTCCTGGAGGACACTTATGGCCTTTCCCCAGTGACTGATTGCTGTGTGTATGTGTTTGGTTTTTTTTTTGCCCATCTGTGTTATTTGTGGGGTTTGCTAATTTAAAATGGCTGGAAAACCCCTCAAATTAGTGGGGAAAATATGCCAGAAAAGGTCACAAACACTGTGGGACTGAATTATCAAAATCATATTAAGGAAAAATTGTCTTTGTTGATTAGCTGCGATGGTAAAATGAAGTTGTGCTGTGACTGGTATCTATGGGCAGCAAAAACCTGTAGATAAATCTATCCATATATAGCAGCTCAGCTTTTGGGGTAATTATTTGTGGTGTGTTTTTTCTTTTTAGCAGTTGATATAATCTTCTGCAATGTTTGTGTGGTCAAAGTCTACCTATCATGCAGCCATTTTCCAAGAGAAAATGAACCATGCCATTTCTTGTTGTATGTGATTCTGCAAATATAATAAGTTCAGTGTATTCTAATGTATGACCAAGCATCAATCTTCTCGAATACGTCTTCTTTATAACGTCAAATAGGATCTAAGAAAAGTAAATGCGTGACTGTCTGATTTGCTGCAATAGGTTGCTTTCATTTCAGCATCATTCATATTGACATTGCGTCTACCACGATGACCTTCTACAGTTTTGGTTCAAAGCAAAATCCTCGTAGAGCCCAATGGTAAACAATGTTCTTTCAGTAGATTCTGCCTGCCTTAGTAAAAGTCCCAAAATGATGGAATATTCTGGCCATGTGACAATCTAAAAGGGGTATTTCTAGATTGTACACTTACAGAATATGCCATAAATATAATAGATGTGGATCCCATAAGTAAGAACAGCATCTGTCTCAAGAACAGGGACCACATACATGCCGCTGTCAGTGGAGAAGTGGTAATTCCCTTCATTTGAGTTAGCATTCCAACGTAGATCCCGACGAGGCCCTATTGTTGAGATTGATGCAGGTAAATTGGTGGGACCCACATCTGCTATACCATTACAGTATACCTTGTGTATATGCCATGAATGAATGAGACGAGAATACATCTTTAATATTAATATGCATGTTGTGGTGTTGCTTTTAAGTCATATTTCCAATTAAAATGCCTAAATTGGGCTGTTCTGCAGGAAAGGTAGACACACCAATAGAATGACCATTCTAACCATGCACCCTTGTAATAACGTAATATAAATGTCCTGCAGATTTACATACCAAAGCAATGTCATTGTACATGCACTGAACCAAGTAATTGTGAGTCCCGGCCCTTTATAGGGGTTGAATTCATAAACACAAATCCTTTGTCTACCTCCCAACTAATTATTATTCCACTTCAGTAATTTGCATACATAAGGAAATTCTAAGAGAAACCTGAGAGGTCCTTATATCCCAAAGTAATACCTGTCTGGAGTCTCCCAGTCTGCCACGTATTTAGAGACTATAACGTACACATTAAATGTACAGGATTACCTCATATGTCAGCTTTCCACGCGTACCTCTAAGGCTCAATGTTCAGATCCTGTCCTAGAATAGCATGCATTCCTGCCTAACAGTGTGATTTATACAGACTATTGCTATACTTAATTATACTGTCAGAATGATTGCACTGATCCCAAGAGCAATATCTGTGTCACAAAAGAAACCTGTTCAAGGTGTAAAGATCAGATAATGTCAACCTCCTGTGTTTTAATTATGGCAATTTAGTCAGCACTGTCACCTATCATGCCACTGTTTTATGGCGGTCAAGTTAAGACTTGTAATAGAGGAATCCGCCTTACAACAGTGCAAATAGTAACATTAGAAGGTATTTGACCAGCTGCTCCTACTGTCTTATGTATTTGCTTTGTTCTGTCATTTTTATCTTCTGTTTTATACTAACTATATACATATATATATATATATATATATATATATATATATATATATATATATATATATATATATTACACACACACACACACACACACACTTTGAGCACCTGTAGTCAGAAGTACGGTTATTGTGAACAGATAAGCAAGAGTTAAGGCCGCTTTACACGCAGCGACATTGCTAGCGATGGCACCCGCCCCCGTCGTTCGTGCGTCATGGGCAAATTGCTGCCCGTGGCGAACAATATCGCAGGTACGCATCACACCAACATACCTTCCTAACGACGTTGCTGTGGCCGCCGAACAAACTCTCTTTTTAAGGGGGCGGTTCGTGCGGCGTCACAGCGACGTCACACAGCGGGCCACCAATAGAAGCGGAGGAGCGGAGAGAATCCGCATGAACGTCACTCCCACCTCGTTGCCGGAGGACGCAGGAACGTTGTTGTTCGTCATTCCCGGGGTGTCACACGTAGCGATGTGTGCTGCCTCAGGAACAACGAACAACCTGCGTCCCAAACGAGCAACGATATTTGGGAAAGGAACGACGTGTCAACAATCAACGATCTTTCCCGTTTTTCTGATCGTTAGTGGTCGCCGGTAGGTGTCACATGCAACGACATCACTAACGACGCCGGATGTGCGTCATGAATTTCGTGACCCCCAGAGACCTCTTGTTAGCGATGTCGTTGCGTGTAACGGGGCCTTTAGAGTTGAAATGATCTGTTAAAGGCATAAAGTTAAAGATGACACATTTCCTTTGTATTTTAGGCAAAAAAAATATGTATTTTCATCTTTCAAATTTTTAAATTAACAAAAGAGGAAAATAAGCTGATGCAAAAGTTTGGGCACCAAGATTGCTTAGTACCTAGTAGCACCTTTTTTGGCAAGTATCCGCTTGTAAATGCTTTTTGTAACCACCCAAGAGTCTTTAAATTCTTGCATGAGGAAATTTTCATCCATTCTTCCTTGGAAACGTCTTCCAGTTCTGTGAAATTCCTTGGTCGTCTTGCATGCACTGCTCTTTTGAAGTCTAGCCACAGATTTTCAATTATGTTCAGATCAGGTGACTTTGAGGGCCATTGTATAACCTTCAGCTTGCGCCTTTTGAGGTAGTCTGTTGTGGATTTTGACATGTGTTTAGAATCATTATCCATTTGTAGAAATCATCCTCTTTTCAACCTCCAGCTTTTTAACAGCAAAACCTCTGAGAGCTGCTCACAGGATTGCTGACAAACAATTATAGCAAGGATTTAAATTAAAATTTTAACTTTTAATATCAATATTCTAAAAACATGATACAAAAAAGTGCAATGCAGTGCATGAATAACTAAAATTAGAAAGATCTCACCCAGTACTTCTCCTGAGGAGATCAGATGCCACCGGAACAATCCAAGGCAGAAGCAGGCCAAAACAGACCTGGGGGGGGGAAACCAGTCTCAACGTTCCCTACCCCTGTCGTGTCCCTGCAGAAGTTGCTTCCGCCCTTACAAGGGCAGCACCCAAGTCAGGAATGCTAGCCCTGATGACAAATACACCCTCCCAACGCGTTTCCCTCTCTATATAATAAGAGAGTTTCTCAGGGGAGAAAATCTTCAAGTAAAGCCTGCAATGGCAGGACAGTACTACACAATGTACATTGGTGGTACAAATGTGTATACACACAAAGCACGTTAATGGTGCAAATGTGTATGCTAGTGGCCAGTGGGACGCTGTGTGCTGCTAGACCCACACCCTATATACCCCACATACCTCCTGTATCATCAGCGATCGGTGGTGCCACATGTTTGTGCAGCCCTTACAATCGATCCATAATCCGTGCACATAGCCACCACCGCGCATGCCCGATCGGTTACTCTGCAGCGCCTACGGCCGCCTGACATGGCTCACACCGCGCATGCACGGTCATAATATTGACTCAGATAAAGCCAAGCTACATTTCCGCGTTCCACTCATGGAACGCACATCCCGCGCATGCGCGGTGCGCAGACGCTCACTCAGGAGGCTTTTCTGCTGCTCCCATGAGCGCTGATGCGCTCATTCCGCGCCATGCTTGGATACATCGCGCATGCGCGGCACGCAATATGCCCTATCCGGCTGATATTCTACAGCCGCGCTCCACTCGTGGAATGCACGCATCGCGCATGCGCGGACCGCGTCCAATTGCTGAACACTGCCCAGGACAGTCAATAGTTAGCATTAGGTGTCCAAGAATATATTTAGTAACCCTCACAAAAGCTAAGTTCATATGGTAAATCAGCACATAAAACCGATTCAGTCATGGTAATCAGATACTAAGTACAATTTATGGCAGTCCACAATGTGCCACCTCTATTTTTTTATACATATAAGGAGCACTATTATGAATCTATTTTAAAGGGTGAATAATGCTAATAGATATAAAAAGAGGACCAGGGGGTATATATGCATAATTCCCATTAGCATTCTTCAAAGGGGATTATAGAGTCCAACAGTCAATAGATCAAACACTGCAAGAAGGGGGGGTAGAAACATACAAAGGACACCCTCATTGTCGTGTCCTATAACAATTATAAGGTTGATATAAACTTACAACCCTCCCCAAAGCCCAAAAATATAGAACCCAAAGAATCCGGGCTGGGCTCTTTTCCACGTGAGGGGCTAATCATCTTGGTCACTAGCTCAGCTCAATAAACACCTTCAACCATCACACCCCAAATTACCCACCCCAGCCGGAGAAAAAATCCCTTCTTTAGATAAAGCACCCAAAATTGATCTGGTCGTTTAGACCCTCTGGGCGGCATGTCCGCAACTTAAAGATCAATCTTGCTTCCTTTTGGAGGAGCAGTCTGTCCAGATTGCCCCCTCTCGGGGATGGTTTGACCTTCAGAATCCCCATAAATACAATAGCTTCCCTGTTACCAAAATGTTGTGAATTCATATGTCTGTATGTCTGGAGATCGGGGTATCTCGTTCGTTCCTAATATCGCCCATGTGTTCTCCTACCCGTTGGCGACATTCCCTGATGGTCTTCCCAACATATTGTTTGCCACAATGATAAGTGGCCACGTAAACAATGCCTTTGGTTCTGCAATTTATAAATTCTCTAACCTTAAGGCATTCACCTGTGACAGTACCTCTCAGGGTTTTACCCGTCTGAATGTGATCACATGCCACACACGTCCCACACTTAAAACACCCAGTCGGTTTGCCTGGAATCCATGTGATCGGCTTCTCAGGAGCCACGTAGTGACTATGTGTGAGGCGGTCCCTTAAGGATCATTTTTTCCGAAACGTCACAGATGTTTGTGTGCCGATTACGTCCACAATGTCATCATCTATTTTGAGGATCTCCCAATGCTGCTTTAACCCCTTCACCCCCGGCCACTAAAACACCCTAATGACCGGGCCATTTTTTGCAATTCTGACCAGTGTCACTTTGACAGGTTATAACTCTGGAACGCTTCAACGGATCCTGGCGATTCTGACATTGTTTTTTCGTGACATATTGTACTTCATGTCAGTGGTAAATTTAGGCCGATATTTTTTGCGTTTATTTGTGAAAATTTAGGAAATTGTGCGAAAATTTGGAAAATTTCGCAATTTTCAAACTTTGAAAATTTATGGCCATAAATCTGAGAGATATGTCACACAAAATAGTTACTAAATAACATTTCCCACTTGTCAACTTTACATCAGCGCAATTTTCGAAAGAAATTTTTTTTTCGTTAGGAAGTTAGAAGGGGTCAAAGTTCATCAGCAATTTCTAATTTTTCCAACAAAATTTACAAAATATTTTTTTTAGGGACCACATCACATTTGAAGTGCCTTTGAGAGGCCGAGGTGACAGAAAATACCCAAAAGTGACCCCATTCTAAAAACTGCACCCCTCACACTGCTCAAAACCACATCCAAGAAGTTTATTAACCCTTTAGGTGCGTCACAGGAACCAAAGCAATGTGGAAGGAAAAAATGAAAATTTTACTTTTTAACACAAAAATGTTACTTTAGCCATAAAATTTTCATTTTTACAAGGGAGAAAAGAGAAAGTGCACCCTACAATTTATTATGCATTTTCTCCTGAGTACGCTGATACCCCATATGGGGTAAAAATCAATTGTTTGGGTGCACGGCAGAGGTCGAAAGGCAAGGAGCGCCATTTGAATTTTTGAACACAAAATTAGCTGCACTCATTAGCGGACGCCATGTCGGGTTTGAAGACCCCCTGAGGTGCCTAAACAATGGAGCTCCCCCACAAGTGACCCCATTTTGGAAACCACAGCCCTCAAATATTTTTTCTAGATGTTTGATGAGCACTTTGAACACCTGGGGGCTTCACAGAAGTTTATAACGTTGAGCCGTGAAAAGAAAAAAAAAAATTTTACCACAAAACTGTTGCTTCAACTAGGTAGCTTTTTTTTCACAAGGGTATCGGGAAAAAATGCAACATAAAATGTATTGTCCATTTTCTCCTGAGTACGCAGATACCTCATATGTGGTGGAAATCAAATGTTTGGACACACGGCAGTGCTCGGAAGGCAAGGAGCGCCATTTGAATGCAAAATTAGCTGCACTCATTAGCGGACGCCATGTCAGGTTTGAAGACCCCCTGAGGTGCCTAAACAATGGAGCTCCCCCACAAGTGACCCCATTTTGGAAACTAGAGCCCTCAAATATTTTTTCTAGATGTTTGGTGAGCACTTTGAACACCTGGGGGCTTCACAGAAGTTTATAACGTTGAGCCGTGAAAAGAAAAAAAAAATTTTTTACCACAAAACTGTTGCTTCAACTAGGTAGCTTTTTTTTTTCACTAGGTTATCGGGAAAAAATGCACCATAAAATGTATTGTCCATTTTCTCCTGAGTACGCAGATACCTCATACGTGGTGGAAAGTAATTGTTGGGCGCATGGCGGGGCTCAGAAGAGAAGGGCACCATTTGACAGCAAAATTGATTGGAATCATTAGCGGACGCCATGTCACGTTTTTAGACCCCCCCCCATGGTGCCTAAACAGTGCAGCTCCCCCACAAATTACCCCATTTTGGAACTAGACCCCTCAAGGAATTTATCTAGATGTTTAGTGAGCCCCTTGTACCCCCAGGGGCTCCACTGAAAGTTGATAACGTTGAACCGTGAAAATTATTTATTTTTTTAAAAAAAATTTTTTTAAATTTTTGCAGCAACAAGGTAGTTTTTTTTTTCTCTTTTTACAACGGTATCAGGAAAAAATGCACCATAAAACGTATGGTGCAATTTTTCCCGAGTACGCAGATACCTCACATGTGGTGGAAATCAATTGTTTGGGCGCATGGCGGGGCTCAAAAGACAAGGAACGCCATTTGACTTTTCAAACGCACAGACGCAGTGCACTGATCGGCCGCTGCAGGAGGCACGGTCAGATGAGATACAAAAAGCGCTGGGGATACGGAAAAAAAAAAAAGTCACGCCAAAAATTGAGCAGGGATGTTGATCCGCGCTCAGCGGGACGCACGGACAGATGCAATACTTTTTTTTCCGTATCCCCGACGCTTTTTGTATCGCATCAGTCCGTGCGTCCCGCCGAGCGCTGATCAGGGATGCACATAACGGATCGGCATCCCTGCTCAATTTTTGGCGTGACTTTTTTTTCCGTATCCCCGATGCTTTTTGTCACGCCAAAAATTGAGCAGGGATGCCGATCCATTATGTGCATCCCTGATCAGCGCTCGGCGGGACGCATGGACAGATGCGATACAAAAAGCGTCGGGAATACGGGAAAAAAAGTCCCGCCGAAAACTGACCACGGATGCAGATACGTTATCTGCATCCCTGATCAGCGCTTGGCGGGACGCACGGACACATGAGGTGTAAAAATAGAAAGGGGATAGAGGAAAAAAAAGAAAAAAAAAAAATTATACTCACAGTACCCAGAGGATTAGCAGGAGGAACAGAAAGCAAGGAACAGCTTTACAGCAGCAGCCAGCAGGTAGGAAGTTGGACAGCTCAGCAGAAGACCCAGGAAGAAGGACCCAGCGATGGAGGCAGATGTGATCGGCCGGTGAAGACAGGTAAGAGGACGTCGGGGGGACAGCAGAGGGGGAGGGGGACAGCAGAGGGGGAGGGAGACAGCAGAGGGGGAGAGGGACAGCAGAGGGGGACAGCAGAGGGGGAGGGGGAGAGCAGAGGGGGAGAGCAGAGGAGGGAGATATCGGAGGAGCTGCAGAAGAGAGATCACGAGGGAGGCCGGCAGATTGGGATGTCGGGGGGCAGACCGGGATGTCGGGGGGCAGACCGGGATGTCTGGGGGGGCAGATCGGGATGTCGGAGGACAGATCGGGATGTGGGGGGGCAGATCGGGATGGCGGGGGGGCAGATCGCAGGGGGGCACGGGCAGGGGCCATTACGGGAGCGCGCAGGAGCAAATCACAAGAGCGCGCAGGGGCTGAGAGAGCAGGGGAGGAGGGATACCGGAGGAGCTGCAGAATAGAGATGGCGGGGGGCAGATCGGGATGTCAGGGGGGCAGATCGGGATGTCGGGGGGGGCAGATCGGGATGTCGGGGGGGTGGCAGATCGCAGGGGGGCACGCGCAGGGGCTGCAAGGTGAGCACAATACTCACCGCTCCTGCTCCTACGACGTGACGTGACAGCAGCGGCAGCAGCAGCGGTGGCGTGGTACCACTAGTACCAGCCAGTGCTGCACGCTGCAGACATGTTGGGGGAGGGTCCCCAGACCAGCACAGGCCTGGGGAGGGCGGCCACCGGCAGATCAGACCGCCCCACTGCACACTGATTGGAGCGATTGCGCGTCATCGCACGATCGCTCCAATCAGTGCTGAGGGGGGGGGCCACGGTGTCTGCTTGCTTCCAGCCAATGATCGGAGCTGCTGCAGCCCCGATCCTAGCTGGATTTTACAAGATCACGCTATTTTTGGCATGGTGATTGGCGGTTCCGATTTGAACAGCCAATCACATCGATCGCCTATGGGGGGTGGCGATGCCACCCCCCCTGGGGTCAAGCAAAGGTCCCCTGCTGTAAGAAACAGCAGGGGACATCATTTGAAAGCTGTTGCTATGGCCACGGCAATCAAATGAAGTTTAGGCAGTAAAATTATGTCCCTGGTCGTTAAGTCACGTTAAAATAGGACGTAATTTTACTGCCCGCGGTCGTGAAGGGGTTAATATCTGTCGGATCTGGTTAGCCCCTTTTGTAAAGGTAGTAATAAATCTTATTGTTTCATCACGCTCATCCCTTTTCTGTTTGAGAACAAGGAGTTGATTACGATCTTGTTTGAGCCAGTGGTGATAGGCATCCTTAAGAATATAACCTGGATAGCCCTTGTCCAGAAAACGTTCCCTAAGATCCTTAGCCTTCTCGACAAACTCCTCCTGACTGGAACAATTCCGTCTCAGACGTAAATACTGTCCCTTCGGGATACCACGTCTGAGAGGGAATGGATGGTGGCTCTTCCAATCAAGGAGGGAATTAGTTGCAGTGGGTTTCCTAAAAATAGTCGTTTGAAGTCCCCCCTGGGGGTCCACTGATACCAATAGGTCCAGGAATGACAACTGTCTCGGATGAATGACATATGTGAACTTCAGACCTATAGAGTTGCAATTCAGATCCTGTACAAAGCTTACGAAATCTTCCTGAGGGCCCTTCCACAAAACAGACGTCATCTATTAACCGTGTCCAAATCTCGATCATACATGTATACTTGGACATTTCTTCGGAAAACACATAAACGTCCTCCCACCAGCCCAGGAACAAGTTAGCGTAACAGGGAGCACAAGGGCTCCCCATTGCTGTGGCCCTGAGCTGGTGGTATACCGAACAGTCAAATGTTAGAAAGTTGTTGTGCAGGACAAAATGTAACAAAGAAAGAATCAGCCGATTATGAGCCTCAAACTGTTGACCACGTGTTGAAAGAAAATATTCGATGGTTTTCATTCCCTGGTCATGAGGTATGGAAGAGTAAAGGCTCTGCGCGATGTGCGCTGTATCCAAGCATAGCGCGGAATGAGCGCATCAGCGCTCATGGGAGCAGCAGAAAAGCCTCCTGAGTGAGCGTCTGCGCACCGCATGCGCGGGATGTGCGTTCCATGAGTGGAACACGGAAACGTAGCTTGGCTGTATCTGAGTCAATATTATGACCGCGCATGCGTGGTGTGAGCCGTGTCAGGCGGCCGTAGGTGGCACAGAGTAACCGATCGGGCATGCGCGATGGTGGCTATGTGCAGGGATTATGGATCGATTGTAAGGGCTGCACAAACATGTGGCACCACTGATCGCTGATGATACAGGAGGTATGTGGGGTATATAGGGTGTGGGTCTAGCAGCACACAGCGTCCCACTGGCCACTAGCATACACATTTGCACCATTAACGTGCATTGTGTGTATACACATTTGTACCACCAATGTACATTGTGTAGTACTGTCCTGCCATTGCAGGCTTTACTTGAAGATTTTCTCCCCTGAGGAACTCTCTTATTATATAGAGAGCGAAACGCGTTGGGGGGGTGTATTTGTCATCAGGGCTAGCATTCCTGACTTGGGTGCTGCCCTTGTAAGGGCGGAAGCAACTTCTGCAGGGGCACGACAGGGGTAGGGAACGTTGAGACTGGTTGCCCCCCCCTTAGGTCTGTTTTGGCCTGCTTCTGCCTTGGATTGTTCCGGTGGCATCTGATCTCCTCAGGAGAAGTACTGGGTGAGATCTTTCTAATTTTATTTATTCATGCACTGCATTGCACTTTTTTGTATCATGTTTTTAGAATATTGATATTAAAAGTTAAATTTTAATTTAAATCCTTGCTATAATTGTTCTAATCAGGATTTGGGCTGTACTGCTATTGCCATTGCGGCAGGATTGCTTTTCACAGGATTGCTGCTCATAGGTTTGCTACAGAGACAAATCCGAATCCCTGTTTGACTGCAAAATACCTTCAGGAATGTTTAATAGCGCCAGATATTAAATACACACAATAGACCCACAATGCAATAATGGCTGCAGAATGGAATAAAACCTGTTTTTGTTTTTATTTTATTTTTTTTAAATTTTGCCTTTTACGTTGCTTAGGTACAGTATATCACAAGTGAATACACCCCTCACATTTTTGGAAATATTTTATCATGTCTTTTCATGAGACAGTACTGAAAATATGACACTTTGAAACAATGTAAAGTAGTCAAAGTACAGCTTGTATAACTGTAAATTTGGTGTGCCCTCTAAATAACTCGGTACACAGCCTTTAATGTCAAAATATTTCCCCATTCGCCACTGCACAAGAGCAATTGGAAACAGCTGCGCAAAGCATCAGAAATTGTGCATCTAATGGATGCCCCACATCTGGGCCAGCTGCTGGCTGCCATTGTTATGCTGGGAAGGGCCAAATAACCATGGGTCTTTCCAGCTTGTTAATACTAGCCCCCAGCTGTCTGTTGTACCTTGGCTGGTTAGCAAAAATAGGGGGTCACCCAACCAGTTTTTAAATTTTTAGTTTAAATTTTAAAAAACTGCTTGGAAACCCCTTTGATAACCAGTGAAGGTAAAGCAGACAGCTGAGGGCTGCAGCCTGCAGTTATCTGCTCTACCTGCACTGGTTATCAATAATTGGCTGGAGCCCACCTAATTGTTTTTTCTTTATTGTTCACAGCAGCGTACAGGCAACTTCGCATGCAATAAAGCTTGATAATTTGCTGCACTGCAGCCTTTCAACAAACATTCTGAACATACGAATAGTATACGAACTTGGACACAGACTTTTTTTTTTTTTTTTAAAGTCCAAGCTCGACTCCGAGACCCAGACACCCGGTGTTTGGTATGAACGCTGAACTTTACAGTTCAGATTCGATCATCCCTAATATTGATACAAAGGAAGGCAAAAACCCCATGAGACAGAAGCGCTGGGTATAAAGTAAAGGAGCTGGGTTTATATACTGTATTTTAGACATTTTTACAACCAGCTTCTCTGATAAGGTACTTTATTAGACAAAACAATCACTGATCTCTGAGAGACCAGCCAGAGAAAACACTGCAGGTAGCCAACAAAGGCGCTCAACACAGTGAAATCCTAGGTGCATTGTCCCCTGGGAAGTATGCAAATCAAAAAAGGTCCGTGGAGCCTCTGTCTTGCTTGTCTACTAGGCATTGCTCCCACGTAGCCAGAATCCTACTCCACACTGATGAGGGGCAACACCCTGAAACAGCTGTCTGTGGATGGATACCTGGCCTTGGTATTTCCTTTGTCATAGCTTTAAACTTGTCAGAGTTGGATATTGACTAAAAGGGCCACTTAATATGGTGGTTATGGTGGTCTAAAAAGAGCCACTCCTTGGCTAGGTCCTTCCCGGAGGGATATCTGGCTATTTTCTGTGTCGAGACTCCTAACACAGGCTCCACGGACCTTTTTTGAAGGTACTTTATTAAAATGTTGTATAATCTGATTGGAAAAGAGAAATCTTGATTAGCTAAACTGTTCTGTGTCTGTTGTAGATTTATGCAAATTTCAAAAACTGAAAGCTGAATACATTAAATCTGAACCTTTATTGGTGCAGTGATCCTTTAATTCACGTGTCAGTTCCCAGTGTGATGTTCATTGTTTAGGGACTCCGTGTGCTGGCAATATAGAACAAAGTGTAATGGAGCTAATGCAAGACATTATACACATATGCAATTAGAAAATGTAATAAATTAAAACACATAGCAATGTAAATGTGTAGATTGAGAGTAATGGTACATCCATTGTGTATATTGTCTGACAATGTTCATGGAAACCGCACTGCCAAGCTATTTGTAGCTGTGTCATACTTAACAGTGATGTGACTGCGCTCCAAATACTGATGCAACATGTAATATTTCTCAAGTTCTTACAGGTTTACCTATTTATTATTATTATTAATAATAATAATAATAATATTATTATTATTCAAAAAAGAAGAATCATCAGGGGTTAGATTATTATTTGTGATGTCTTAATGGTTTGATTTGTTAAAAAAAATTTAACGGTAAAGACTATAATTAGACAATCACGCATGCTACCGCATGAAGGTTTCGGAAGTTGTTACCTGTACAGGTGCATTTACATTCATTACAGTTGCTTTTTTTCCCCCTATTGTATGAGCAGCTATATTAAGCACCTCTACTTCCCTGAAAGATTTTCTTCGTTTTCCTGATTACATCCTTTTTTTTTTCTCTAAAATGTACCATGTTTTACTGATGGCTAGCCTGGAAGCAGAACATAGCTGCGCTTAGTAATATAAACGTCTGTGATTCAATACGGCATTGTTAAAAAAAACCCCACAACTTTTGAAATTCCCTGTAATCCCTCCACCGACGTCATCTATTGGCTATTGTATAGCCTACGTAACCTGCAATTAAATATAAAAGAGAAAACCCTGCACTTTGAAGCAAGTTTATCGTATTAACTTCTAGTAACTCGATGTAGACAACACTATATAAGTGCTTACCAAGTGTGTTTGGCAATACATTTTTAGAGGAAAAGGAAATGACTTGCCCATGATTGTATAGACCTGGAAATAGAACTGGGATTTGTGCTCAGTTGGATGTGCCCCTCATTAAATCAAACAAAAAAAACATTACGTAGGAAAAAAACCTATATGTTCTTGCCAAGTTGTAATTTCTTGAAACTGAATTTATGTGCCAACATGAGCTAAATGAATACGATCCGCATTGCAGGCAGGCTTAGTTGGGTGAATGTAAGGCTGATGACTTTAATACTGAAAGTCTGGCTGAGGATCATTGTGATGGCAGAACAACCGTTTCATATTTTCTACGTTGTGTGATTGAGACTTTCCATGGAAATGCCTGCTCCTAGTGTGCACAGAGTGTGTTGGATAGGTCTAAAGTTCTGCAATTTCATTTCTTTCACAATTTTTCTTTTTCTGGTATACACGTAAGAATGGTATCTAAATGGGTTTGTAAAGTATTTTTCTATATTGTTTTTCTTGTTTATTTCCAGTCCCTTCACATTGTGTAGTTTTGTACGGAGACTCTCACTGCTTACATCAGTCACTTTTTCTCTGTAGGGCTCCCGATAGGTAGATGTACAGTACACTCATGAGACTTTATAGTGAGCCAACATCCACAATACAGAGAAGAAACCATGAAGATGTTGCCCTCAGTCAGTGATACTTTACTTCACTGTTATCCTGGGTACCACCAAGTACTAAGCCGATGTGCAGCCTCAAAACACAGGGAAAAGTTGGTACAACTTTATCTGCACTTTTCTTTGGTATGTCCATGGGAGTTGCTGGCTAGCCCTCAGACTTGTTTCAGATATTGGCGCTAATTCCCAAGGAGGGGTACTAGATAATTGGACAACCAGTATTGGAGCTCAGCAGACTCGCACATGATAGGATTAGAGTCATACCTAAGCAGTCAGTATTACACATGATAGGTTTAGATACATCATCTGATTTGCTTTCTGTGTGTTTTTGGCGACTTAAGGCCCCGTCACACTAAGCAACATCGCTAGCAACATCGCTGCTAACGAACAACTTTTGTGACGTTGCTAGCGATGTTGCTGTGTGTGACATCCAGCAACAACCTGGCCCCTGCTGTGAGGTCGTTGGTTGTTGCTGAATGTCCTGGGCCATTTTTTAGTTGTTGCTGTCCTGCTGTGAAGCACAGATCGCTGTGTGTGACAGCGAGACAGCAACAACTAAATGTGCAGGCAGCAGGAGCCGGCTTCTGCGGAGGCTGGTAACCAATGTAAACATCGGGTAACCAAGAAGCCCTGTCCTTGGTTACCCGATATTTACCTTCGATACCAGCCTCCTCCACTCTCACTGTCAGTGCCAGCTCCTGCTCTGTGCACATGTAGCTGCAGCACACATCGGGTTAATTAACCCGATGTGTGCTGTAACTAGGAGAGCAAGGAGCCAGCGCTAAGCATTGTGCGCTGCTCCCTGCTCTGTGCACATTTAGCTGCAGCACACATCAGGTTAATTAACCCGATGTGTGCTGTAACTAGGAGAGCAAGGAGCCAGCGCTAAGCAGTGTGCGCTGCTCCCTGCTCTGTGCACATTTAGCTGCAGCACACATCGGGTAATTAACCCGATGTGTGCTGTAACTAGGAGAGCAAGGAGCCAGCGCTCAGTGTGCGCTGCTCCCTGTTCTCTGCACGTGTAGCTCCGTGCGGTGGTAACCAAGGTAAATATCGGGTTGGTTACCCGATATTTACCTTAGTTACCAAGTGCAGCATCTTCCACGCTGCACTGGGGGCTTGTCACTGGTTGCTGGTGAGCTCACCAGCAACTTGTGTAGCGACGCTCCAGCGATCCCTGCCAGGTCAGGTTGCTGGTGGGATCGCTGGAGCGTCGCAGTGTGACATCTCACCAGCAACCTCCTAGCAACTTACCAGCGATCCCTATCGTTGTTGGGATCGCTGGTAAGTTGCTTAGTGTGACTGGACCTTTAATGAGACTTTCACTGATTAGGCAGCTGAGTTATCCACCAACATACAGCAAGCCATAAACTGAGCACTTCCTGGGAAGGAAGGTTTTTTTTTTCAATTTTTGTTTTTTTTTTGTACACACTACATCCGATCATGCTGATTTTACCCCAGTGCGAACTGTTCAAATACTGCAAGCAGCTCTCATTAGACCAAGCACCCAAACTCCGAGCACTGATTTTTTTTTTTTTTTTTTGTAAAGTCTGTGAACTTTGAAGCTTGGGTGCGTTCATCCCTAGTATTGATGATTGAAGAAAGTCAATCACTCAACTACACAGTCTGTTGTACAAAATTAATCCTTTTTAGCAAGTTAATTTTATTGCTGAACTTTCAAAATATTGAAACCTTGTTTAAGTGTTTATCATCACATCTTCTTTCTCTGTAGATCACTAGATACTGTCCTCAGCAGTGCCGTGCAAGGATTGTCTGTGGTGGACTCCCATCTTGTGGAGTTGGAAGGAGATACTTTGTCCCTTTATGGCCTGGGAGCTCTTGAATCTCTTGACAGGACGTGGAGTGTACAGACAGCCAGTTCAGTCAACATCATTTCTTTCACTTTTATCAATTTTGAAGACATAGTTCAGGTTCTGCCAAAAATAAGAATCAAGTTTCCCAATGTCACGGTAAGTACGTTGACACTGAAGCTCTGGCTGCTGTGTTTAATATATATTATGTTCCTAATTTATAGGAGGTACAGAACAGATCCATAGACATATGTATGAATTTAAGTAAAGCCTGTTGGATATCCTGTCTGGATATCATTTTTGTAGGGACAGAAAATATCGGTTATTTTCCTGCAAATCTTTGCCTGTCTGCTATAAATTATTTTGTCACTGTTGCTATCTGTAATTTGTATATTAGGGATCTCTGTTGCTAAAATTTCACTGTAACTCTGCTTCATTTTCATTTGTCTTAACAGCACCTTAAATTTAAGGAAAACAATCTGATCACCTTGAATCAGTTCAATGCTTTAGCTCAGATGCGTCGGCTTGATCAGTTGACGGTGGAGCCTCAGGGAAACCCTGTTGTTAACTTTACTCTTTGGAAGTATTACGTTCTTTTCAGACTGAACAGCTTCAACATTCAGAGACTTAATGAAGATGAGGTAAGACCAGTCTGAAAAGTTCTCATTTATTTTCATTTTCTAGCTTAAAGGAGTTCTTCAAAAATAACTAAAAGAAATGTCATTAAAAACTTCTTGAGATCCCATATGATATGCTAATGAGACCAGGGACTAGTCACAAGGGCGTTAGTTCCCTTGGTTAGTCGGCCCTCTTAGCAAGTAAGTAAGCCTCTGTGAGCGTACTAACATGCTAGTGAATGCTCAGCATCAGAGGCATGGTCGCGCTCACCTTTCTGTTGTCATCGCGGCCGACGCTGGTTTTCGGCTCGGTGCGCATGATCAGAAGTCCCCGAACTTCCGGTCATGCGCACTACACCAGTTTGAAGCTGGGACGCATACACCTGGCTTCATAGTGCACATGACCGGAAATCCGGGGACTTCTATTCAAGCACATTGGATATTTTGATTAATATTGGATATACCAAGTGTGCGGAGATAAGAAAAGGCTGCACACACTGCTGTCTCTGTGATCTAATAAAGACCGTACCAGGGAGAGTGCAGGTTAGAGGCTGCTCACACTGCTATCCACCCTGTATATATCATTTAATATTGGAGATAAGAGGGGTGCTGCAGTAAGAGTATTACCGGGGTCATAGGAGCATATGAATGGGACGAGTGCAACTGACAAAAAATAATGCCCAGTGTTATTCAATGATACAGGTCAAATCTCTGAGTTTTTCCCCAGCTATAATCGGGTTGAAGAAAAAATTGCAACATTCTGTCATTGACATAGTCTCGTATCATGCGCACCCATGCAAGTCTATGGGTGCGTATCAAACATCTGACTGCACTAGGCAGTCATCCAAATGAAGACCGATATATGCAGGGACAGGTAATGGAGAAAACGGAGAGATTAATTGCTCCATCTTTTCCTCACCTGTGCTCCAATTTTAACGTGAGAGAAAAAGTATGACACTCTGCTCTCACACTTGCAGCAGAGTTTGAGCCGAGTCATTAGCATATCACATTGGATGCTATATACTCATGAGACCCCGCCTAATACATAGTATAGGCTGTCTTCAGGTAATAGCCCTGGAGCTTCCTACTGCATATACTTAAAGGTACCTGTCTTAAAATTAAAGCACATATCTTTGTAAGTGTAACAAAGTGCCAGTCATTTCAGTTCTATAGTGATTATCTCCCTAGACAAAATAAATGTTAATTAGAAGTATTAAAGCATTTATTTACAATCCCAATTCCAAAAGGTTGAGACACTGTGTAAAATGTTAAGACAACAAGATTGAAATGATTTTGAAATCTTATAAAGCCATATTTTATTCACAACAGAGCACAGATCACAGGTAAAAATTAGACAGTTTTCGATTTGATGACCGCAGCTCAAAAAAATTGGGTCAGGGTTAGCAAAAGGCTGCAAAAGTAAGTAACACTAATGAAAAACAAATGGGGGGGTACATTTTCAACTAAGTCATGTGTATAATAAAAGCATGTTCGAGAGGCAGAGTTTCTCAGAAGCAAATATGGTCAGGGATTCACCAATCTGTGAACAATTAAAGGGCCATTTACACGCTGTGACATCGCTAACGATATATCGTCGGGGTCATGGTGTTTGTTACGCACATCCGGCGTCGTTAGCGACATCGCAGCGTGTAACACCTATGAGCGACCTTAAGCGATCGCAAAAGAGGCAAAAATCGTTGGTCTGTGATACGTCGTTCATTTACCAAAAGTCGTTGTCTGGTCAGTAGCGAGGTTGTTTGTCGTTCCTGCGGCAGCACAAATCGCTATTTGTGACACCGCAGGAATGAGGAACAACCTCGTACCTGCAGCTGCACGCAATAAGGAAGGAGGTGGGCGGGATGTTCATTACGCTCATCTCCGCCCCACCGCTTCTATTGGATGGCTGCCGTGTGACGTAGCTGTGACGCCACACGAACCGCCCCCTTAGAAAGGAGGCGGTTCGCCGACCATAGCGACTTCGCAGGGAAGGTAAGTCCATGTGACGGGTGTAAGCGATGTTGTGCGCCACGGGCAGCGATTTGCCGGTGACGCACAACAGACGGGGGCGGGTACGCTCGCTAGCGAGATCGCAGCGTGTAAAGCAGCCTTTAGTCTAAAAATTGTGGAACAATTTCTGAAAATGTTTATTAACATAAAATTGCAGAGGCTTTGATACCGTGTTTGAGGGGATATTCAAAGGATTCAGAGATTCTAGCGAAATCCATGCGTACAAGGGACAAAGGCCAACTGTCAATTTTGGAAGCTTGTGATCTATGTGCTCTTTAGAGCCTTCACACATGTTTTGCTTTCGTCACATTTTTTTCCTCAGCAGATTTGTCACAATACCTGAAGAATTTCCTATTACCAGCAGTGAGGTTAATACGTTGCTTATTTTTTTTACCTGCAGATTTGCAGTAATTCTTTCAGTGGTGCAGATTTCACTCATGCTAAAGAGCGGGGAAAGATCCCCACCAAAAACGCATGTAAAAAACATGTCTACCAAAATGTGTGAATACAGATTGATTGACACAAAAATGTCTGTCCTCACTGAGCCAGTTGTGTGCATGTTATTTGCAATAGTTGTAAATGTCTCACCATTTCTTTTTCTGGATTGGCAGGTTACTCAAAATGATGTAGTTATGTCAGAAAGACTTTTTGGAATTCTTGCCTATATTGCAACTTCAGAGTTACCTCAGTATAGACTCGCTGCACTGCTGGGCGACACCAGGTACGTATCTGGCTTTGTTGTAATACACATTTCAGAATTCAGCTGCTAGCCTCCATGTCACTTTTTTTTTTACTAGAGATTAGAAAGACAAATGCTCTCCCTGATTACGATATACTATTATTTTTAGCTCTTTTATGCTTTTAAAAACCGGCTTCTGATAATTGTTTGACTATATAGAATAGTGATTGGTTTAGAGTTCTGTTTTGATTTATTAACCCATTCCCTCCCCAACATAATTTACGTAAAGGAGGTGTCCATAGTTGTACTGTAGATTCTGTATCTGTACAAAGCTGGTTGTCTTGGTGCTTCTGACAATAGATCTAATAGCAGTTTGTTCTGTGCTACCAGAAGGAGAGGAAAATTGTATAAAGCAGTTCAGTGTGTGGAGAGGAAGAAAAGCATCTAGGTTTTCAGGGAAGTGAAGAAGTCCCATATTTTTGACTGTTGAGTGCAGAAATGGAGGACACACATGTCCACAGGAGAAAAGATCTCAAAGGGTTTGTAACAGTATACAATATGGACCCAGATGTCAGTCAGTGCTGAAGCATGCTTATAATCTCCACACTTAGTGCTGCGAACAGTGACCGTAATTGCTCCGGACACGCCTGCGTGACTAAAAGCCGGCGGGAACAAGCTAATTTTCTCCCAGGTGCAGCACTTTTAGTACTACAGCCAGGCACCATGTATGCTACTAAACTATAGCTTAACCCCATATTTGCAGGTTAATCACATTATTGGACCTAATCGGTTCCCTTTTCACAGCTCATCTCTGAGCATGTAATGTAGCAGTAACATCCAAGTATTGTACAGTTTCTATTGTAAAGAGGCCATTTGGAAGAATGCTAATTACTTGCGCAAACTTTCTGCTGAGGCTGAGCAAGAGGGAATGGGGGGAGATTTTGCTTCTAAAGTCTACTGAATTATGAATTTAGTTTTTGACTATATTGGAGGCTTGAGAAGTGCAATGTGTTGTAGATTATCTCTCTATTTAAACTAAATGATATTAAAAATTATGGACATACACTCAGAGAAGGGTGCCGATGCTGTGAAGGTCCCCTTCCTTTCTTTGCAATGTTGTGCCAGCAGCATCCACTGCCTGTAAGTGTGGCATTTTATTGATCCTTTAATAAGGATCTGAGAGAGACCATTGGAAGTTAGTTGGTTTTTTTTTGTTTTAAATTTTAAAACCTTTTCTGTTAACTATATTTTTTCCATATTTAACATCTTAGCATGTTTCTTCTCAATGTGATTTTTTTTTTTTTTATTGCATTTTGTGCTACACTTTTTGTTTTTCTGACACCTCTACAATATTTTGTATGTTTATTCTCTTATCAAGAAAGAAAACATTCCATCAACTACTGGAGACAAAGTCTAAGAAGATTCTTACAGGTAGTGAAGAAAGTAGCGATAATAAGCGTATTGTTGGAGAAACCCCAACTCGAGCAGCATTACAGTACATTCCACAGGATCTGCTCAATGAGAAGATAGAGGTAAATTTGTACAGTTTGAAAACTAAATGTATTACTTAGCAGTGAATAAGTAGGATAACGTATGAAAACCAGGTAGTATGCAATGGGGATTTCCTCATCATTTATTAGTCACTTCTATGTTGAGGTGCCCATACTTTTGCATCGGTCAAATTTAGTTTAAATGCAGATTGCACATTTTCTGTTAGTACAATAAACCTCATTTCAATCCAGAAATATTACTCAGTCCATCAGTTATTAGATATATGAAACTGAAATAGCTGTTGCAAAAACCCAATTTGTTATAAAGAAAAAAGGTTAACATTAATAGGGGTGCCCAAACTTTATCATATGACTGTATGTGTGTATATATATATATATATATATATATATATATATATATATATATATATATATATATATATATATATATATATATATATATATATATATATATAATACATATATATACATATCTATATCTATCTATCTATTTATTCATTTATATAGCGCTGTTAATTCCACAGCACTTTACATACATTGGCAACACTGTCCCCATTGGGGCTCACAATCTAAATTCCCTATCAGTATATCTTTGGAGTGTGAGAGGAAACCGGAGTACCCGGAGGAAACCCACGCAAACTCGAGGAGAACATATAAACTCCTTGCAGATTGTGTCCTTGGTGGGAATTAAACCCAGGACCCCAGCGCTGCAAGACTGCAGTGCTAACCACTGAGCCACCGTACAATGAGGAGGATTGTTTAAATACCAAGTCTATTTGAACCAAAATATGTATTGGGTCACTTATAGATCAAACACCTGTTGTAAATTTTGCCATTAAACTCCTTGTTAGAGAACAGCAAGTTGTGCAAAAAGTACTGAAATATTGGCAATTAGACCTAGTAAAAGAAAACAATTCATTCTAAATAGTGATGAGGAAATGCAAGGTTTGTTGTTCGTACCAAAACAGACTTTAAAAAAAAAAAAAAAAAAGTTTGGTGTTTGAGTGCATTATGTATGCAAACCACTCGCGCTGGCATTTGCTATGCTCGGGTACGTTTGGTGCTCAGCCCAGTGCAAGCTGCTTGCAGTGTTTGATCGGCTGGCAATCGGGGTAACAGCATGATCGGATGTAGTTTGTGCGAAACAAAAAAAAAATGGAAAAACCCTGCACATCTGCGCCCCGAAGGATATCAGTTTATGGCAAACTGCATGTGGGCGGAGACCTGAACTGCCCAATTAGTGACTTCCATTGGGGTTCAGGTCAAGTCTGGGTCCCAGACCAAACTTTATCTAAAGTCCAGCTGAACCAGACTTCCACTGGTCCACTCATCTCTAATTGTAAACCTTCTTTTACTTTTTAGTATGTTTGTAGTATTTATTATCTTCTTAATGGTGGTATAGCAGCTTGTACTTTCTGATCACTCTGCCCTTGCTATTATAGAAGTTGGCTCTCCATACTGTGAGCTCCTGGTGAGCCTGTAATAGACATCTCAGCCAATCTGAGGGCTCAGAGCTGCAGCTGAACCAATGATGAGTCTGGAGGTTTGGCCCAGACCACCTCAGACTCCCTGTAAGCATAGTACCTAAGCCATAGTCATAGATAACAACTTTGCCCTAATGGAGCTAGTTAAATAGTGGCCAAATGGCAAGGAAAGGAGGTAGCTGTCAGTCATTCACTGTGGGTTCTGACTTGAATTTGGCTTTTGAGCTTCTGACCAGACAGTCACTTTAAGTTTGGGACTTGCTTTGTATAGGTTTTTATGTACTTGGCTAATAGAATCTGTTTATATATTAAAATAAGAGTCATTCTGCATTAATAAAATCTAATTATATGTTATACAACATATTCACTCTCCTGGATCTGAAAATTATCTAAAACTCACAAGGTCAAGTAATTTAACAGTTTAAGTCATTTGCTAAAAAGGAGATAAAATTGTTTGCATTATTCTTTAAGGTCTTTTTCTTGCCAATATATATATATATATATATATATATATATATATATATATATATATATATATATATATATATATATATATATATATATATATAATCGTATTTCAAGGGTTAATTAAGGACAGAAGAGAAAACGAGTTTAAGCGCAAAATCACAAGCCTTCATCACAAAGGCAAAATGCTATTCATTCAAATTAACTATGGGAACACGAAGACACATTGTGTATTGCGAGTACTAATGCCATGAATAGATAGATGCAGTCATCACTCGCTATACTTACACAGTCATCTCGGTGAATGAGGTCAGAACTAGCTGATCTTTTGCCAGAACTATTTATCTAAGTCCTATTCATCCTGCCAAAGATA
Source organism: Anomaloglossus baeobatrachus (assembly GCF_048569485.1). Classification (NCBI taxonomy): domain Eukaryota; kingdom Metazoa; phylum Chordata; class Amphibia; order Anura; family Aromobatidae; genus Anomaloglossus; species Anomaloglossus baeobatrachus. The sequence goes on from NC_134356.1 coordinate 471,969,692, forward strand.
TCATAAGTATGGATTGTTTTCATTTTACAAATGTGCCTGATTTTTTTAGAAATCTTGAGACTATATAGGAAGATGCATCACAGAAAAAAGACCTAATTACCCATACCAGGCCACAACACCTACATAGTGCAGGATGTAGCAGACCCCCCCCCCCCCCCCCCCCCTTCATAGAGTTGTTTAGTATTACGGATGCACTTGGGTAAGGCTTGTATTGAGCGCTAGTCACACATACATGTAGTGTACCTCGCTGGCTCACATCCTAGTAGTTACGCCCATACTACTATTAGATTAGGCGGCTGCCCAGCATTATGTACCGCACCCCCTCAGGCTGACCCAACTTTCCATTCACTATTGGTTTACATCTCTCTTATCTCTATTCTGAGGTGCCTTTGATACTTGCATATGTATTAACTATTTCATTCTTGCCCATTATTTGGGGGATATTATTACCATACATTATCCCTCTGCTGTGTATTGTAGACTGACTCCTTAATATTGCTGCCTTTAATGGCATTGTTAAATACAGTTGAAGAAATGTAGAATATATTTTTCTTACATTTGTGTATCATCTTACCTCAGACCTTTTGGCGTTCCTTGAATTGTATTATGGATTTTATTGTTCTTTGTGTTTTTTTTTTTTTGTTTTTTTTTTTATTCCAACTCCTGGTTTTTATCCTTTATCTTATTGTCTGTGATGAGCATCAATATATATTTCTTAATTATTCTCCTTATTATTATTATTTGGTATTGCGGCTTACATTGTTTGTTAGTACTTTTATTTGGAGTGTCCCCTTTAGGATACGCTCACAATAGCATATAACGCAGATTAGTGCTAGCCGATGTTTTATCGGGGCTTCGCATGACCAGTGTCGCTTCCAGTGCGTCCTGGTGCCGAGTGCAAAGGGCGACACACGCGTCCATGGTGGCCGCCACTTTGGTGGTGGCGGCCGCCCTGTCTCCTGGGACTGCGCAGGCCACATCATCGGACGGGTCCTGATGTTGAGCGCTTGGCGGTCGCACGGCACATGCGCGAGGGGCCGGTGCATGGAAGACCTGGCAGGCTTTACTGAGGCCAGCCTGAGAGGCAGTATTGGCGGCCTTAACCCGTCCGGGCTGTGCATGTGGTGGGGGGGTCAGGAGGCCCCTCTGTCCATTGAGTGCGCCGGAGAAGGGCATCAGCACAATAAGCAGATGTGGCCTGGAGGCGTTCCGAACGGGGGGCTGTTGAGCTCTCCTGCCTTTTTAACCTCATAACGACGGCCGTACGACTTAAAGCGGCGGCAAAACAGGGTACTTTTTCTGTTCCGCCGCTTTAAAACGGCGGCCCGAAAGATTCCTGTAGCGCCCCCCAGCGACCGAAAATCTCGGGGGTTTCAGCTACCGGGGGTAGCTGAGACCCCCCAGATTATGAATCGGGGTGTTTTTTTTGGACCCCGATCATGTGATCGGCGGTATACACTGTATACCGACGAACACATGAAAAAAAAAGAAATGGCCGGTAAAACTGATTTCTTTTTCATCTGACATGATCAAACATGTCAGATGAGAAAGAAATCTAAACCCCTAGTGCCCCCAAAGCCCCCGGTACCGGAGAGTCCCCCCACCACCCCTACCCCCCCTCCGGAGCACTCAAAATGGCGCCGAAGCGCACAGAAAACTGCCGCCGGCTCTGCATTCATTTCCCTCCGATCTGAAATGATCAAACATTTCAGATCGGAGGGAAATGTCCTCCCCCTGACCCCTCCTCCGGTCCACCGGAGCCCCCTCCGGTTCTCCAGAGCCACCACCCCCCTCCCCCCTCCGGAGCGTGGAAGATGGCGGCGCACAGCGCGCGGCCGCATTCATTCTGCTCTTTCTGCCGCATGTGACACGTCACATGCGACAGAAAGGTGTCCCCAGGTCCCGCTAGGTCACCCCCCGTCACCCCCCCCAGCCACCGGTCTTACGTTACCTGTCTGGTGATCCGTCCCGCGATCACGCCGCCTCCTTCTTCAATGCTGGCGGCGCATGCGCAGACAGCGGCTGTCAGCTGGATCCCTGCAAGCAGGGACCCTGACGTCGCTGCTGCACAGGCTCCACTGTGGACCGGGGGAGGGTGAGTGCGGTAATCTGCAGTCACACTCCTCACATGGAAAGACTGCTGTTCCAGAAAATGGGGGGTACGTTCTGTGAGCGTGCCCCTCATATTCTGGAATGAGGTTACTGCAGGTCACTCTGCCCTAGGTTGGACCGGGGCAGTGTGAGTGCAGTATTCTCAGATTACTGCACCCACACTGCTCATGGAGAGCTTGCTCTTCCAGAAAATGGGGGATACGTTCCCTGAACGTGCCCCCCATATTCTAGAAGATCCAGAGTCGGCGTGGGACCTCCAAAATGGATTACAGCGACCGGAATTTCTTTATTTTCAATAAATTGGGGAAAGAGGAATGTTTCGGGGAGTGTTTTTTCAAATAAATTTTTTTTTGTCTTTTTTTTTTTCTATTACTGACTGGGTTAGTGATGTCGGGTATCTGTTTAGATGCCGTGACATCACTAACCCCAGGGCTTGATGCCAGGTGACATTACAGCTGGTATCAACCCCATATATTACCCCATCTGCCACCGCACCAGGGCGCGGGATGAGCTGGGGCGAAGCGCCAGGATTGGCGCATCTAATGGATGCGCCACTTCTGGGGCGGCTGCGGCCTGCTATTTTTAGGCTGGGAAGAGTCCAATAACCATGGCTCTTCCCACCCTGAGAATACCAGACCCCAGCTGTCCGCTTCACCTTGGCTGGTGATCTAATTTGGGGGGGACCCCACGTTTTTGTTTGTTTTTTTTTTTTAAAAAAACGCCTGGGGAGCCCTCCAAATTGATCACCAGACAAGGTGAAGCTGTCAGCTGTGGTTTGCAGGCTACAGCGGTCTGCTTTACCCTAGCTGGCTATCAAAAATAGGGGGGACCCCACGTCGTTTATTTTAATTATTAATTTTTTGGGGGGCTAAATACAAGGCTAGGCACCCTTTAGTGCCACATGAAAGGCACTAAAGGGCGCCAGCTTAGAATATGCAGGGGGTGGGACGTTATATATGTTTGACATCTATCATTTTAGGCTGTGCGCCCATAATCGGGGTTTGCAGCGTTTTGGGCGCAGAGTGTGTCCATAGTGTGTCCCTGTGTCCATAACGCTGCGTTGTGCAGTAGAAGCACAGTGGAAGGATTTTTAGAAATCCCGTGCCCACTGTGCTTCTTTTCTCCGCAGCATAAACCGACCTGTGGCGCAGCTTCCCGAGCCTCAGCATGTCAATTTATGCTGCGGAGATGAGTGTTCTCTGCAGGTAGCATAGAGCTCCACAGCGGCCTGAACCCAAATCGTGGGCATGGGCAGCTGCGTTCTCCCGTGGACAACACTCACATCTCTGCAGGAGGCTGACACTGTGTACTGGACGCCGTGTCGCTGGATCATGGCCACATAGCCTAAAAGTGAGACATTTGTTGCTACAGCAACATTTTTGTGAAGTACCTGTGGATTCAAAATGCTTACTATACTCCTGAATAAAATCCAGTTTCCAAAATGGAGTCACTTGTGGGGGGTTTCTGCTGTATAGGTACCCAAGGGGCCCTGCAAATGTGACATGGTGCCCGCAATTTATTTTAACTTTTCCAGAATTCAAATGGTGCTCCCTCCATTCCAAGCCCTCCCATTTATCCAAACAGAGGTTTTTGGCCACATGTGGGGTATCCCTGTGCTCATAAGACATTGGATAACAACCTGTGGGGTCCACTGTTTGTTGTTGTCTCTTGAAAAAGTGAGAAATTTGATGCTAAAGCAACATTTTTGTGAAAAAAATGAAAATTTTCAATATGGCAACCTAAGCTTATCAAATTCTGTGAAGTACTCGTGGATTCAAACTGCTCACTATACACCTAGATAAAAGCCTTGAGGTGTCTTGTTTCCAGAATGGAGTCACTTGTGGGGGACCGCCACTGTTTAGGCACCTCAGGGGCTCTCCAAATGCAACCTGGCGTCCGCTATTGATTCCAGCCAATTTTGCAGTCAAATGGCACTCCTTCCCTTCCGAGCCCTGCCATGCGCCCAAACAGTTGATTTCCACCACATATAAGGTATCGCCAAACTCAGGAGAAATTGCACAATAAATGTTATGCTGAATTTTTTCCTTTTACTCTTGGAAAAAAAAAAGCTACCTGGTTGAAATAACAATTTTGTGGTAAAATTTTTTTTTTTTTTTTCATGGCTCAACGTTATAAAATTCTGTGAAGCACCTGAGGGTTCAGGGTACTCACCAAACATCTAGATAAATTCCTTGAGGGGCCTAGTTTCCAAAATGGGGTCACTTGTGCGGGGTTTCTGCTGTTTAGGTACCTTAGGGGACCTCCAAATGCGACATGGTGCCCGCAATCTTTTTCAGCCAAATTTCTTTTCCAAAATTCAAATATTGCTCCTTTCGTTCCAAGCCCTCCCATTTGTCCAAACAAAGGTTTCAGACCACATGTGAGGTATCACCGCGCTCATAAAAAAGTGGTTAACAAACCTTGAGGTCAAATTTTTGGAATTACCTCTTGAAAAAGTGAGAAAATTGATGCTAAAGCAACATTTTTGAGAAAATTATTAAAATTTTCAATATGACAACGTAACGTTAACAAAATCTGTGAAGTACCTGTGGATCTAAAATGCTCACTATACCCCTAGATAGAAGCCTTGAGGGGTCTAGTTTCCAAAATGGTGTCACTTGTGAGGGATTTCTTCTGTTTAGGTACCTTAGCGGACCTGTAAATGCAACATGGTGCCCGCAATCTATTTCAGCCAAATTTGCTTTCCAAAATTCAAATATTGCTCCTTCTGTTCCGAGCCCTCCCATTTGTCCAAACAGAGGTTTCTGACCACATGTGGGGTATCGGCGCACTCATAAGAAAGTGGGGAACAAGTTTTGGGGTCCATTTTGTTGTGTTATTTCTTCTAAAAGTGAATAAATTTGGGTTAGAGCAACATTTTTAGGTAAAATTTAATTTTTGCTTTTTTTCATTCCACATTGCTTTTGTTCATGTGAAGCACCTGAAGGGTTAATAAACTTCTTGAATGTGGTTTTGAGTACTTTGGGGGGTGCAGTTTTTAGAATGGTGTCACTTTTGGGTATTTTCTGTCATCTAGGCCTATTGAAGTCACTTCAAATGTGATGTGGTCCCTAAAAAACTGGTTTTGTAAATTTTGATGTAAAAATGAGAAATTGCTGATAAACTTTGAACCCCTCTAACTTCCTAACAAAAAAAAAATTTGTTTCCAAAATTGTGCTGATGTAAAGTAGACATGTGGGAAATGTTATTTATTAACTATTTTGTGTCACAGAAATCTCTGGTTTAACGGTATAAAAATTCAAAAGTTGAAAATTGCTAAATTTTCAACATTTTTGCCAATATTCAATTTTTTTCATAAATAAACGCAAAAAATATTGTCCTAAATTTGGTACTAACATGAAGTCCAATATGTGACGAAAAAACAATCTCAGAATCACCGGGATCCGTTGAAGCGTTCCAGAGTTATAACCTCATGAAGTGACACTGGTCAGAATTGCAAAATTTGGTCTGGTCATTAAGGTGAAAATTAGCTCCGTCACTAAAGGGTTAAAGATGTATAAAACCAACAATGGTTCGTCCGTTGACGCCCCCAGGAAGGGCTCGTCCGTCGACAAGCCTCAGTCTAAACCGGTACCCTCTCTGTTCATCTTGATGGTGAGTAATATCTGTAAGTGCTCAGTTTTTTACTGTGGTTTTCCGGTTTCTTTCTTCTTTTAGACTTGACAGAAGTCCGGGAAACGATCCGAAAAATTTGAACATAAAGTATGCCCCTTATGTGACAACCCTTTGCCAGATTCCTACAGCAAACGGTTGTGCCATTCCTGTATTCAGCAGACCCTCTGGGAAGAGACGCTGGATTTTGTATCGGACCTCCGGTCAATCATGAAAGCTGAAGTCCAGTGCTCCCTGCGGTCTCTAAAACCTAAAAAAAGAGCCCCAGGCAAGCTGCGAGAGGACTCAATCAGGACTCAAGCCTCTGATCTCTTAGATTCTTCAGTTGATGAGAGTGAACTCTTATTCTTCCTCGGGCTCCTCTACTTCAGATAAGGGTAGTTGTTACTGTTTCCCCATGGAAGATATGGGAAGCTTACCTAAAGCAGTTAGGTCCACAATTGGCCTCACAGAACAAAAGCCTCAGCGCTCTATACAGGATGTTATGTTCGGGGGATTAGGGCAAAAGAAGTGTTGCTCCTTCCCCCTGAATGAAAATGTTAAAAGCCTAATTACAAGAGAGTGGAAGAGACCTGATAGGAAAAATACTACCATGTCTTCTTTTAAGCACAAATATCCCTTTGATGAAGCCTGTTCATCTTGGGAGAAAGCTCTTAAGTTAGATGTTGCAGTGGCCAAGATGTCACGAAAGTTTGCCCTTCCCTTTGAAGACATGGGTACCCTTAAAGACCCGTTAAACAGGCAGATTTTTTTCTAAAGAACGCTTGGGAGACATAAGCAGAGGGTCTAAAACCAGCCGTTGCAGCAACTTGTATAGCCAGGTCACTGATTATCTGGCTAGATCACTTGGAACGGCAATTAAAGACGGGCTGTTCTAGAGAGGACACCCTGGCGTCCCTTCCTCTAATCCATGGAGCAGCGGCTATTCTAGCGGATGCATCTGTAGACTCCACAGTTCTTGCAGTCAGAGCTTCAGCCCAGTCCAACGCAGGCTTTATGGTTGAAATGTTGGCCAGGAGACCTACAGACAGAGTCAAAGTTATATCTGCTACCCTGTACATATGACTTCCTCTTTGGTCCCACCTTTGATGGCATTTTGGAAAAGTTGCTGACAAAAATAAGCGCTTCCCTGCTTTGTCTTTTTCCTCTCGCAGGAACACCTTCAACGGGAGGCGGAGATGTAGTCGGCAAGGAGCCTCAACTGGCCGGTCGTATTGGCAGGACCGCACTACAAATAAAAAAAGAATTCATGTTTAATAGACCCACCCAGGATAAGAAATCCTCCTAATTTCCCACCTCCCCAGGTAGGAGGAAGACTATCGCTCTTCCTCTTAGCCTGGGAACGTATGTCCTCAAATAGATGTGGACATAGTTAGACATGGTCTAAGGTTCTCTTTTTTTTTTTTTTTGTTCCCCTCCCCATAGATACCGCCCCACCTCCCTACGAGCTGCATTGGAACAAACTGCCCTGGAATTCGAAGTCCTCAGTCTTCTCAACAAGTCAGTATTAGTGCAGGTACCACCGCAAGAGGAAGGCGTCGGTTATTACTCCCCCCTCTGCCTTATCCGAAAACCAGACTGTTCCTTCCGCACGATAATCAACCTAAAATGGCTGAATCAAGATCTACGGGTCTCCACCTTCAAAATGGAGTCAGTAAAAACGGCAGTCAAACTTTTTTTCTACATTGTTACATAGTAGTCATCGATCTCAAAGAAGCCTATTACCATATTCCAATTTCACCTCGGTTCCATCAATTCCTGATAGTGGCTCTAGAAATGCAGGGACGCCTCCGCCACTTCCAATTCAAGGTTCTACCATTCGGTATCGCCATCACACCAACGGTTTTCACAAAACTCATTTTGGAAGTGTCTGCTCATCTTCGGAAGGAGAAAGTATTACTCGTGCGATACCTGGACAATTTCCTCATTGTGGGTCACTCGGCTACTCATTTCTCCACACAATTACATCTAGTTATGTCCAAACTTCAAGAACGAGGTTGGCTTCTCAATCTCGACAGGTCTCGCCTGGTCTCGCTTACAACACAATTTTTCTAAACCTAGTTCTTGATTCTGGGGTCCAGGACTGCCACCTCCCTCAGGACAAAGTCCTGAAGGTGCAGAGTCAGGTGGGGAACGCCATACGGTCCCCAACCATGTTCTTACGGCAGGCCATGTCTCTTCTGGGTCTGTTAACATCTTGCATTCTGGCAGTTCCATGGGTGCAGGCCCACACAAGGGTCCTCCAATGGGACATATTGGCTCTCTAAGAGTCTCTGGGCCAGGCACTGGACAAACTCATTTTCCTGGGACACTCCACTATAGCCTCCCTTCATTGATGGATTCAAGACTCCACCTTCGCAAAGGTGGTTCCTGGGTCGGTATCTCCAAAAAGGATTGTCCGCACAGGTGCCAGTCCGTACGGATGGGGAGCCCATTTAAATGCTTCTCTGGTACAGAGCAGCTGGCTAGCATCGGAGGAGAGTTTCTTCCAATGCGAAGGAACTGCTAGCAATAGAGAAAATTTTATTAAAACTCCAGCCATCCTTGAAGGCTCATCCGGTCAGAATCCTGTAAGACAATCAAGTCTCAGTGGCCTTTTTAAATAATCAAGGGGGAACGCGCTCGAACACCCTGATGGACATAGCATCACATATTCTCCAGTGGGCAGAGGTAGATATCCCCTCATTGTCTGTACTCCACATCCGCGGACAGGATAATCTTACTACAGATTTTCTCAGCAGGGTCAGGTTACGTCAGTGAAAATGGACTTTAAAAGATTCTATTTTTACTCAATTAGTCCATCCATCCAGACATCGACCTCTTAGCCACACGGGCCAATCGAAATCTCTCTCATTTCTGCTTCCTAAATCCACGCGAGCATCCTCATGCGTTAGATGCTCTTTCCATAACATGGAACTTCCGGTTAACCTACGCTTTTCCACCTCTGCTCTTCATGCCTCTGACTCTGCGGAAGATAAGAACGCACAGGGCGAGAGTCATCCTAATAGCCCCCTTCTGGCCCAAGGGGCCTTGGTTCTTTTGGCTCCAGCAGATGTCACTGTCGGATCCATAGGTCCTTCCAGAGAGCTCAGACCTACTGTCTCAAGGACCATGTCTCCACCCGGTGGCTTGCAGTCTGCACCTCACGGCGTGGAACTTAAGCGGAGAGTGCTGGAACAAAGAGGCTTCTCAGCTGGAGTAGTTTCCACCCTGCTTGCCAATGGACAGCTAGTCACCACCCAGATTTATTCCCATACCTGGTATACGTTTTTAGACATTTCAGGGGCTAATTCACTAGGGGAAGTTCCCATTTCCCAGATCTTGGAGTTCCTTCAGTCGGGGTTAGATCTAGGACTCGTAGTAAACACACTAAAAGTTCAGGTCTCTGCACTGGGGGCACTTTACAGTTGCGATCTGGCACAGAATCATTGGATTTCCCAATTTATTAAGGCATGTGTTAGGTCCCAACCTGTTTGCTTCCCTAGGTTATCTCCTTCGGATCCTAATTTAGTATTGTCAGCGTTGATGGAAACCCTCCTTCGAGCCACTTACTGACATTTCCATTAAATTCCTTTCGTTAAAATTATGCCTCCTAGTGGCCTTGACCTCGGCTAGATGAATTGTGGACATTCAAGCTCTATCTACAGAAACCCCTTTCACCAATATTTGGGAGGACAGGGTGATTATTAAGCCTGACCCCTCCTACCTTCCAAAAGTAGTCTCTAAATTCCATAGGTCCCAATAAATTGTGCTCCCTACTTTCTGTAAAAATCCTAGCAATGGTAAAGAAAGGAAGCTGCACACTGTGGATGTACGGAGATACTTACTGCAGTACATATCAGTAACCAAGGACTGGAGGAAAGAAAAATCACTATTTGTAGCCTACCAGAGCCAGCGTAGGGGGTTCAGGGCTTCAAAATAATCTTTAGACAGACGGATCATGGATGCAATTAGCCTAGCCTATGTAGCTAGCGGTAGGGGGTTCCTGTGGCGCTTAAAGTTCATTCCACAAGGGCCATAGCAGTGTGCCGCCCCTGCAGCGGTCGAACCGCTCGGTTACTGTGGCTCGAGGGTCTCCGGACCCAGGGGCTTGCGGCCACTCAAATGTAAAGGGGATTATTTACAGGGGATAAATGTTCATGATGCCACCCGTGGTTCGCAGTAAGGGGAGTACCGCCGCTGCCGATGGTAGTACCCAGGGGAGATGGAGTGGGGCAGCCAGATGACGTTCCCTCTACGGGTAGGGGAAGGGCCCGGGACTCTGGATGGTGCTGGATTGAGTGTGAACAGTGCTGATTGAAGTATCCCTCGGGGTGCTGGATGAGGGTGAACAGTGCAATAGAAAGGGAGACACACGCAGCTGGTAAACCAAACCTCAGTACTCACTATCGCAGCTCTGTGGGGACGGCTGGTTTCTGTCCCTTGTACTTCAGGTGTCGACCTGGTGAGCTGGTGCAAGATCCAGGTGGCTACCAGTGTCCGTGCAAATGTGTCCTGTGTGTCCTCGTTATCCAGCGATCAGTAGAAGGAACCTGGGCTGAGCTCCAGCTCCCAAGCCCCAGGGTCTGCAGCAGAAAGTTGAGCTGCCTCAGTCCCCCCCCCCACCCCAGCGCTGGTGCCTTCCTACACCCAGGCTGGTCTCATGGGATGCTGCCTCAGACAGCCTCCATCTCCACTCTCTCTGTGTCATAGCTACTTCCTCTTATACCCCATGTGGCACCCGCCCCCAGTGGTTGTCCTGGAAACCAAAAAAGTCCCATGCTCTCTGGATGGCTGACTCTCCCTACCCAGGACCAGGCTACTCCCACTCCAAAGGAAGGGCACCTAACTGCATGTAAAGTGTGTGTGATGTCAACACTGGCAAGCCACCGGTCAGTTACCCCAGAGGGCCACTACTCCTTAACTCAGTTGCAGTACCCTGTAGTGACCAGGTCTCTGGGGCGCTACATTAGCATCCTGAGCGGAACGATCAGATGCCTCCATTGAAAACATATGTAAGGCAGTCACCTGGTCTTTGCCCTCTACCTTCTATCGGCACTACCAGCTGGATCTCTCGGGCTCGGATGTCACCTTTGGGAGCTGGGTGCTACAGGTGGTGCTCCCACCCTAATTATTATTTCTCTGTAATTCTCTTGTGGGGTACTGTCATGGGTGACAGAAAAACACTCAAATTACTTATCGGTGATTATATATATATTTTTTTTTTATACCCTCCGGATGAGGGTTCTTCACCTTTCTGTTTTTCCCATTACACTTGGTGTTCTCCTCCTTAGTGGTTATGGTGCTTAAGGATGCATTAAGAATAATTTGTTTCCTGGAGGTCCTTTCATGCTCTGCAATCCAACTGATGCGGGGAGAGGAACCGCCCATTTTTATCCTGTATGTTTCCTGTCCTTGAGGGCGGATCCCTCTCGCGTGCGTGATGCCATGGGTTCTGAAAAAACACATTACCGGTGAGTAATTTGAGTGTTTTTGCCCTTGGCACTCACATTACATACTAAGTAAATGTAGATATTTTGAAAAAAAATGTTACTTTTTTTTTTTTTTTTTTTTATGGTTTCCAGACTACCCTGTCTATTGATCCTGTGGCTTACATAAGTCTATGACTTTTCCGTCTTGGTGTTTCAATGATAAGTAGTGTAGATGTAGATAGCCTTTCCTGATTATAGCATACTGTGTATTAATTTTATTTTTGTTCCTTCTACAGTCGCAGTTTTTCACATTTTCAAGTTCTAACAAAACCTATAAACAACTTTGCATTGTTGGTAGCAAAACAGAAAACTAGCTATGATTTCCCACAAAATCCCCAATTAATGAGGATCCCCAGTTGAGCTTATTTGTCAAAAAATGCACTTTTACCATTAATAATTTGCTTGAAAGGATTTCTTTTTATTTTACCCTAAATGATCCAAGTCATGATCTAATGCTTTTAGGCAGGAACAAAACACCCCCCCCTTCCTCCATCATTGACTTTGGATTCATGTCTAATGGACTCTGATACAATATAAATAACATCAGCCTGTAAAATTTCAAGCAAAAGTGATTTTAAGTCATAAACTGTATTTTATTTTGCAAATATTCAATGTTAGATTAAAATCTTATAATGATACCGTGTTACATTGAATTTCACCTTACTTTTTATGTTAACATTGGTTATTAATGCGGAATAATACATGGGTGACTAAACTTTCTAGTAAAGTACTATGGGAGAAAAATTGCTTTTAGGATATAGTATACAATGACAGAAGTATATTAAAGTACCACTTTGTTGTGTGTATATGTGTGTGTGTGTGTGTGTGTGTATGTGTGTGTGTATATATATATATATATATATATATATATATATATATATATATATAATACACAGTGCCTACAAGTAGTATTCAACCCCCTGCAGATTTAGCAGGTTTACACATTCGGAATTAACTTGGCATTGTGACATTTGGACTGTAGATCAGCCTGGAAGTGTGAAATGCACTGCAGCAAAAAAGAATGTTATTTCTTATTTTATTTTTTTTTTTAAATTGTGAAACGTTTATTCAGAGGGTCATTTATTATTCAACCCCTCAAACCACAAGAATTCTGTTTGGTTCCCCTAAAGTATTAAGTAGTATTTCAGGCACAAAGAACAATGAGCTTCACATGTTTGGATTAATTATCTTTTTCCAGCCTTTTCTGACTAATTAAGACCCTCCCCAAACTTGTGAACAGCACTCATACTTGGTCAACATGGGAAAGACAAAGGAGCATTCCAAGGCCATCAGAGACAAGATCGTGGAGGGTCACAAGGCTGGCAAGGGGTACAAAACCCTTTCCAAGGAGTTGGGCCTACCTGTCTCCACTGTTGGGAGCATCATCCGGAAGTGGAAGGCTTATGGAACTACCGTTAGCCTTCCACGGCCTGGACAGCCTTTGAAAGCTTCCACCCGTGCCGAGGCCAGGCTTGTCCGAAGAGTCAAGGCTAACCCAAGGACAACAAGGAAGGAGCTCCGGGAAGATCTCATGGCAGTGGGGACATTGGTTTCAGTCAATACCATAAGTAACGTACTCCACCGCAATGGTCTCCGTTCCAGACGAGCCCGTAAGGTACCTTTACTTTCAAAGCGTCATGTCAAGGCTCGTCTACAGTTTGCTCATCATCACTTGGAGGACTCTGAGACAGACTGGTTCAAGGTTCTCTGGTCTGATGAGACCAAGATCGAGATCTTTGGTGCCAACCACACACGTGATGTTTGGAGACTAGATGGCACTGCATACGACCCCAAGAATACCATCCCTACAGTTAAGCATGGTGGTGGCAGCATCATGCTGTGGGGCTGTTTCTCAGCCAAGGGGTCTGGCCATCTGGTCCGCATCCATAGTAAGATGGATAGCACGGCCTACCTGGAGATTTTGGCCAAGAACCTCCGCTCCTCCATCAAGGATCTTAAGATGGGTCGTCATTTCATCTTCCAACAAGACAACGACCCAAAGCACACAGTCAAGAAAACCAATGCCTGGTTCAAGAGGGAAAAAATCAAGGTGTTGCAGTGGCCTAGTCAGTCTCCTGACCTTAACCCAATTGAAATCTTGTGGAAGGAGCTCAAGATTAAAGTCCACATGAGACACCCAAAGAACCTAGATAACTTGGAGAAGATCTGCATGGAGGAGTGGGCCACGATAACTCCAGAGACCTGTGCCGGCCTGATCAGGTCTTATAAAAGACGATTATTAGCTGTAATTGCAAACAAGGGTTATTCCACAAAATATTAAACCTAGGGGTTGAATAATAATTGACCCACACTTTTATGTTGAAAATTTATTAAAATTTAACTGAGCAACATAACTTGTTGGTTTGTAAGATTTATGCATCTGTTAATAAATCCTGCTCTTGTTTGAAGTTTGCAGGCTCTAACTTCTTTGCATCTTATCAAACCTGCTAAATCTGCAGGGGGTTGAATACTACTTGTAGGCACTGTGTGTGTGTGTGTGTGTGTGTGTGTGTGTGTGTGTGTGTGTGTGTGTATGTATGTATGTATGTAATATATATATATATATATATATATATATATATATATATAACACCATTCTGTTCTTAATGTGTAGTAAAATACCAATACTGGTGCTGGCACCAATGCGATCCCTGTCCGCCATCTTGTAACCACAACACTGATTGATAGAAAGTAAGAGCTAACGATCACTAAGTCTTGGCTTGATTAACACATCTGTATTTTTGATCAGTATTTCATCAGTATTTGTATAGCATGAAAAACGAAAAAATTATCAGCTCACCCGATTAGTTGTCCTGTGTTGGGTGAAGTCCTGGGTGATAGAAAGCCTCAATTGGATTCTTACATTTTCTACAAACCGGGAACAGACATTAGTGTTATCACCTTTTGGTGCTGAAATTAAAATAAATAAATAAGTACGTTGGAGTGGTACTGTAAACCTGACAGCAACATAGAGTAGATGGTCTGTAGATGTCAGTTTTATGCCCTTTTAAGCAATGTAATGGCAGATATTTATGCCATTTATTACTAAAGGTATGGTAGTAGTCCATGCCCTGACTCATTTATGCACAATTTATATCTGTAAGTTATGTATAAAATAGTACAAATAGGTGGTGCTAGAGCTCTAGTCCTCTTCCCCTCTGAAGAGGATTTTTGCATAATTAAGCAGAGCAGCATTGTAATCAAGGTAGTGGAGCTACCTTAGAGTAATGTTGAACGAACCCACTGATGTTGACATATTTGGCAAACTGTCTAATGATTATAGGGGCACCAGCCGACTTGTTGGTCGGGGAAGATGTCAATCGCACACGTCCAATTTTGAACTGGCAAACGCATTGCTCTCACTGTTAGAGAACATAGGAACCCTTCTCCAAACCAGCGCTCATATATATGGGAGAGTTGGCTAACCGCCATCTAATGTGCATGACTAGCTTTAGTTTCTGCTGAAACCCTGGTTTTTTTATACCTTGCATCACATTTATGTATTTTAGGCATGGTATGTCAGAAAGCAGCTGGGATCAAGGTGTGACCTAAATTGTAATCCTGTGTGCCAAAATTGCATTGGTATTGAACAACAATCGGCTCAACTTAGTTGACCAAAGTAGCCCAACTAATAGATAATGTAAATGTGGTTTACATAGGATAAAGATGCACCATATTTATCAAACAGCATGAGCCATTGTGATGAAATATAAACATTTTAAGAATATCTTGGATATATTTGCACTGTCTAAGACCTCATTCAGATGTCTGTCATCCTTCTAGTATGTAAAATACCAGTACGTGATTCAATGATTCTTTTGGACCCATGTTTCATTAGTATTTTGCCAGTGTGTTTCATCAGTGATTTTTTTTCACTAATTTAAAAAGAAAAAAAAAAAGTGTAAGGCTATGTGTCCACGGTAGAATGTTGCTGCAGATTTTTCTGCATGAAAATCCGCGGCTTTCCCGCAAAATCCGCACCTTTTCAAAGGTGCGGATTTGCCACGGAATTGGCGCGGATTTTGATGCGGATTTTTTTTTTCTTTTTTCCCAATTCTGAAGCCAAAATCCGTATCAAAATCCGCAACAATAATTGACATGTTGCAGATTTTTCCGGATCAAAATCCGCACCAAATCCGCCGCGGAAAAATCCGCAGCATGGGCACAGCATTTCCAAAAAGCCATAGAAATGGCTGGGAAGTGCCGCTGCTGCAGATTTTCGGAAAATCCGCGGCTTTTCCGCGAGAAATCCGCGGCAAAATCCCCGCATTTTCGGCAGCGTGGGCACATAGCCTAAAGCTTCTCCTGTCCTTTACAATGTTTACCACAGACTGCACACTGATGACATCCTTGTGTTGTCTGTGATTTTTACAGACCAATAGACTTGTAAGGGTATTTTTGATCTCAAGAACGGACATGTCAATGAGTTTTTGTGGATGAATTAGACAATTTTAACCCCTTACCGACATCCGCCATACATGTTCTGTGCAAATCAGTAGTGGGTGTATGGAGCGGGCTCGCTGGGTGAGTTCGCCCCAAACTCAGCAGGCAAGGGTTGTGTGTTACAGCCAGGACCTGCATCTAATAATCGCTAAACACGAACTCTGACAGAAATATTAACTGCACGCCGGCATGGGGAAGCATCATTCTATCCAACTATTGGTGCGCCCGTGACGTGAACGTGGGTTGCGTTGACAGCCGGAGGTGTGTCGAAGACCTTCATGCTTTTCAATACAGAGATCTGTTGAATCCCAGTCTTTGGTCGAGGTTCAAAGAAGACTGTGATTTTTACTATATGCAGCAATTCTGTGTAATAAAAAAATACACATGGTATCGCCATGTTCAGGAAAGTCTGATGTATCAAAATATATAAAAATAAATAGCCCAATGTGAAAACATAAAAAAATCAAGACTACCAAAATTAAGTTTTTTGGTCACTGCACTATCATGGGTTGTTTTTTTTTCACAATTTCACAGCTCTAGCAATTTTTGTTTGCCATTTTCCAGTACATGATGTGATCAAATATATGGTTTCATTTAAAAGTACAACTTGTCCCACAAAAAAACAAACCCTCATTTGTCTTTGTGGACAGAAAAATAAAGTTATGGCTCTGAGAAGGGGAGGACAAATCAAAAACAAAAAAAAATATTGAAATTTTCTATGTCAGGAAGGGG
This sequence comes from Anomaloglossus baeobatrachus, assembly GCF_048569485.1. Taxonomy (NCBI): domain Eukaryota; kingdom Metazoa; phylum Chordata; class Amphibia; order Anura; family Aromobatidae; genus Anomaloglossus; species Anomaloglossus baeobatrachus. The sequence goes on from NC_134356.1 coordinate 471,986,083, forward strand.
GTGACAAATCATCACTTATGCGTTTTGGAGCAAGGCCTCAGGCAGATCCAGTAAAAGCAGGACTCCAACAGGAATCCAATCAATAATTCGAAGCATCATTTCAACAACTGCTTGGATGCTTTCTATCCATTGGAGTGCTTCTGCTATTTTATATTATCAGTGAGTTGTGTAGAATTGTAGTCCGCATAGCAAATATTAAAGGTCCCCATTATGGATTTTGCTACCTAGGACAGTACAATCTGCCTTTTCTGTGATCCTGAAGGGAGTCCCGCACAGGTTCTACCCACCTTGTAATGAATAGGGACCGACCAAAGTTGAACTCTCTCCTAGGCCACGTTCACATGTTCAATATTTGGTCAGTATTTTAGATCAGTATTTGTAGCCAAAACCAGGAGTGGGTGAAAAATGCAGATGTGGTGACGTGTTTCTGTTATACTTTTTTTTCTGATTGTTCCACTCTTTGTTTTGGCTTATGAATACTGACTAAATACTCAATGTGTGCATGTGTCCTTACTGTGAGAGTCTCCTAACAGCTGCACAGCCTGTCTTTCTAGTATGTTAAAGTACTAACGAATGCTAGTGTCTAATGATTTTTTTACTTGCTCATCATTAATAATAATAATCTCTCTACACAGGAACTGACTGAGAAGAAGGCTTTCTGCCAGGCCTATGTGAAGGACCTTGTGAATGAAGCCAATGATGTCAACTTAAAGAATGAGGCTTTGCAGAAGTTGTGGCCGCAGATGTTCATTGAACTGGTCAGAGATGCAGTGATTGAGGTCCGGGATAACTCCTACATGAAGCAGTGCTTACAGAGGATCTCCGAACAAAAGTAGCCTTCTTTACACCAATATACTTGCACAGTTAACTTTCAGAAAAGGCATGGAAACCCCTCAGTATGGTGTTCTACTCTCACCAGTATATTTTTTTTCACCTTTGCCTTTTTTCCTTTTACATCTCCTGCATTTTTGTATTTTATAGCAGTTGCAGTATTATGAAAATTAAATTGTTTTTTTTTTTTCCCACCAAATTACTTGGACTTGTTTATTACCAGGTAAATGAATACTAGAGTCAAGCAAAGTCTTTGGCTTTAAATATTTTCATTACTTCCAGAGCACATGGAAGAGATCAGTCAGATGTACTACTGTTAACTTTATATACAAAATTTAGCTTGTTTGATTTAATTTTGTTGTTTGAGAATTTGGGAAAAACAGCGACAATAAATTTTCTTTTATAACTTTTTGTGAGTGTTATTAAGTAATTTAGGAAAGACTTGCTTGTCATTTACTTTTTAATTCTATTTTTATTCTATTTGTCTTTTAGGCTGAGTTCACATGTTCTGTAGTCATCCGTTAGAATTCAGAAACTGATTTCTGCTGGGTCCGTTTTTTTAACATGGGAGTCTATTGACAATGGATTCATTAGCGCATGCAATTTAGCCATCCGTTGTACTTGCATTGGTAATGGATCCGTTGTTTTCTTAATGGATCTGTTACTAATGGACGATAAATAGCAATCCGTCAACTGGTCCTGTGTCTGTAGACTCCACATGTTAAAATTGGATCTGGCCGACATCCGTTATTTAACTACGGACAAAAAAGTTGTGTTTTCACAACTTTTTTGCAAACTGATCTAACGGATCCGTGATAACGGATGACTACAGCCTTAAGCTGCAAATGCATTTTGAAAGAAGTTGTAAGTATATACGTCAAATACCTGTGTCAATCTTTTTGAAGACACATGGTAGGAAGGGCTCTATTAGTCAGTCTACCTCTAATTCCCCATGGTCTTCTAATGACAAATGCACAAATATTTTATCTATTATTATTATATATTAGCTCCAACATTTACAATTATATAGCTCATTGACCAGCATGCGCACCAGTAATGCAACACAAAAAGCCAAATCATCCTGAGTTTTGTATTGCCTCTCCCGGAATACAAGGGCAGGACGAGTTATCTAAATCAATGTTCCCAACTTCAGTGCTCCAGGCCCTCCAACAGTATGTTTTCAGGATTTCCTAAGCAATGTACTGGAGTTGGAATCATCACATGTGCAGCTGATTAAATTATCACCTGTGCAATACTTGGTGGCTCCTGAGGACTGCAGTTGGGGAGCACTAACCTAAATTAATAAATTAGGAGTTTCTGCTCTTATAATGAATGACATAATAGTGCCTTCCTACATTATATTACAGTAAAATCTTAAATTATAAACATAAGAAATTAATAGTAATGGAAGGGAACTACAGCGAACTCCGAGAAGGGAAAAGTTTTTGAGAAGTTTTTAGTACATATAAAAATGGTGATGCAAAGGGTACTGTTATCATGTTAGCAAATATGTTAGAATATGTTGATGCATTACATGTTTACATATTCCAATACATGTCTTACATGGCTTAAAGGGGTGGTTCACCCATTTTTTTTATTTTCTGTAGGAGTTCTACTTACAATTCTAGGTATTTTCTCCATTGGCTTGTATTTCCATTTCTGGCATTGAGCGGCGCTATCCTGCACGCTCAGTGCCTGTCACATGACCCCCTGGAGCTGTGGCTGCCAGCATCCTCTTACGTCCCGGCAAGTTCCGGGCTCTCAGACTTGACGGGTACGTCAGAGGAGGCTGGCACCACTCAGATTGAGTGACAGGGCTGTGGGCGGTGACTACCGCACGTCACAGCCCAGCATCGAGGGGAGGAGCCAGAGGACGTCAGTGTGGAGCCGGCTAAGCGTCCTGCAGATGGTGAGGCACGGGGCGCCAGTGTGCAGTACAGGGGGGGGGTTTCTTTAGCTTAAATCCCCCCTGTCACGTAAGTATGTGCTCACACTCTCCACCCGCCCGCTCTGCTGCGATGTCAGGAGAGCGGCCGGTGTCGGGCAGTGTGATCATCTGCTCCTCCCAGCAGCACAGCAGGATGCAGCAAGACACTGACAGGCATGTCACCGCTGTGCTCTGCCATCTGTCCTGCTGCATGTGACCAACTGTCTGCACTCTGTCACCTGCACCACAAGTCACAGAGTGGAGACAGTTGGTGACAGAGCACCTCTGCCCCCCCTCTCTTCTTTCCCCACTCTCTCTTCTCTCCCCCCACTCTTCTCCCCCTTCTCTCTTCCCCCTCTTCTCTGCCCCCCTCTTATCCCTCTCCCCCCTCTTTTCCCGCTCTCTCTCTTTTCCCTCCCCTTCTCTCTTTTCCCCCCCCTTCTCTCTCTTTTCCTTCCCCTTCTCTCTCTTCTCCCCCCTCTCTCTTCTCCCCCCCTTTCTCTTCCCCCCCCTTTCTCTTCCCCCCTTTCTCTTCCCTCCCTCTCTTCCCCCCCCTCTCTTCCCCCCCTCTCTCTCCCCTCCCTCTCTTCTCCCCCCTCTCTCTTCTCCCCCCTCTCTCTTCTCCCCTCCCTCTCTTCTCCCCCCCCTCTCTTCCCCCCCCTCTTCCCCCCCCTCTCTTCCCCCCCCTCTCTTCTCCCCCCTTTCTCTTCTCCCCCCTCTCTCTTCTCCCCCTCTCTCTTCTCCCCCCTCTCTCTTCTCCCCCCTCTCTTTTCTCCCCCCTCTCTTTTCCCGCTCTTTTCCCGCTCTCTTCTCCCCCCTCGCTCTCTTCTCCCCCCTCGCTCTCTTCTCCCCCTCGCTCTTTCCCCCCCTCGCTCTTTCCCCCCCTCGCTCTCTTTCCCCCCCTCGCTCTCTTCCCCCCCCTCGCTCTCTTCCCCCCCCTCGCTCTCTTCCCCCCCCTCGCTCTCTTCCCCCCCCTCGCTCTCTTCCCCCCCCTCGCTCTCTTTCCCCCCCCTCGCTCTCTTTCCCCCCCCTCGCGCTCTTTCCCCCCTCGCGCTCTTTCCCCCCCTCGCTCTCTTTCCCCCCCTCGCGCTCTTTCCCCCCCTCGCGCTCTTTCCCCCCCTTGCTCTCTTTCCCCCCCTCTCTCTATCCCCCCCTCGCTCTCTTTCCCCCCTCGCGCTCTTTCCCCCCCTTGCTCTCTTTCCCCCCCTTGCTCTTTCCCCCCTCGCTCTCTTTCCCCCCCTCGCCTTTTTCCCCCCCTCGCTCTCTTTCCCCCCTCGCTCTCTTTCCCCCCCTCGCTCTCTTTCCCCCCCTCGCTCTCTTTCCCCCCCTCGCTCTCTTTCCCCCCCTCGCTCTCTTTCCCCCCCTCGCTCTCTTTCCCCCCTCGCTCTCTTTCCCCCCTCGCTCTCTTTCCCCCCTCGCTCTCTTTCCCCCCCTCGCTCTTTCCCCCCCTCGCTCTTTCCCCCCCTCGCTCTTTCCCCCCCTCGCTCTTTCCCCCCCTCGCTCTTTCCCCCCCTCGCTCTCTTTCCCCCCCTTGCTCTTTCCCCCCCTCGCTCTCTTTCCCCCCTCGCTCTCTTTCCCCCCTCGCTCTCTTCCCCCCCCTCGCTCTCTTCCCCCCCTCGCTCTCTTCCCCCCCCTCGCTCTCTTCCCCCCCTCGCTCTCTTCCCCCCCTCGCTCTCTTCCCCCCCTCGCTCTCTTCCACCCCTCGCTCTCTTCCCCCCCTCGCTCTTCCCCCCCCCTCGCTCTTTCCCCCCCTCGCTCTCTTTCCCCCCCTCGCTCTCTTTCCCCCCCTCGCTCTCTTTCCCCCCCTCGCTCTCTTCCCCCCCCTCGCTCTCTTTCCCCCCCTCGCTCTCTTTCCCCCTTTTGCTCTCTTTCCCCCCTCGCTCTTTCCCCCCTCGCTCTTTCCCCCCTCGCTCTCTTCCCCCCTCGCTCTCTTCCCCCCCTCGCTCTCTTTCCCCCCCTCGCTCTCTTCTCCCCCCCCTCTCTTCCCCCCCCTCTTCCCCCCCCTCTCTTCCCCCCCCTCTCTTCTCCCCCCTTTCTCTTCTCCCCCCTCTCTCTTCTCCCCCTCTCTCTTCTCCCCCCTCTCTCTTCTCCCCCCTCTCTTTTCTCCCCCCTCTCTTTTCCCGCTCTTTTCCCGCTCTCTTCTCCCCCCTCGCTCTCTTCTCCCCCCTCGCTCTCTTCTCCCCCTCGCTCTTTCCCCCCCTCGCTCTTTCCCCCCCTCGCTCTCTTCCCCCCCCTCGCTCTCTTCCCCCCCCTCGCTCTCTTCCCCCCCCTCGCTCTCTTCCCCCCCCTCGCTCTCTTTCCCCCCCCTCGCTCTCTTTCCCCCCCCTCGCGCTCTTTCCCCCCTCGCGCTCTTTCCCCCCCTCGCTCTCTTTCCCCCCCTCGCGCTCTTTCCCCCCCTTGCTCTCTTTCCCCCCCTCTCTCTATCCCCCCTCGCTCTCTTTCCCCCCTCGCGCTCTTTCCCCCCCTTGCTCTCTTTCCCCCCCTTGCTCTCTTTCCCCCCCTTGCTCTCTTTCCCCCCCTCGCTCTTTCCCCCCTCGCTCTCTTTCCCCCCCTCGCCTTTTTCCCCCCCTCGCTCTCTTTCCCCCCTCGCTCTCTTTCCCCCCCTCGCTCTCTTTCCCCCCCTCGCTCTCTTTCCCCCCTCGCTCTCTTTCCCCCCCTCGCTCTCTTTCCCCCCTCGCTCTCTTTCCCCCCTCGCTCTCTTTCCCCCCTCGCTCTCTTTCCCCCCTCGCTCTCTTTCCCCCCCTCGCTCTCTTTCCCCCCCTCGCTCTTTCCCCCCCTCGCTCTCTTTCCCCCCTCGCTCTCTTTCCCCCCTTGCTCTTTCCCCCCCTCGCTCTCTTTCCCCCCTCGCTCTCTTTCCCCCCTCGCTCTCTTCCCCCCCCTCGCTCTCTTCCCCCCCTCGCTCTCTTCCCCCCCTCGCTCTCTTCCCCCCCTCGCTCTCTTCCCCCCCTCGCTCTCTTCCCCCCCTCGCTCTCTTCCACCCCTCGCTCTCTTCCCCCCCTCGCTCTTCCCCCCCCCTCGCTCTTTCCCCCCCTCGCTCTCTTTCCCCCCCTCGCTCTCTTTCCCCCCCTCGCTCTCTTTCCCCCCCTCGCTCTCTTCCCCCCCCTCGCTCTCTTTCCCCCTTTCGCTCTCTTTCCCCCCTCGCTCTTTCCCCCCTCGCTCTTTCCCCCCTCGCTCTCTTCCCCCCTCGCTCTCTTCCCCCCCTCGCTCTCTTTCCCCCCCTCGCTCTCTTTCCCCCTCCTCGCTCTCTTTCCCCCCTCGCTCTCTTTCCCCCCCTCGCTCTCTTTCCCCCCCTCGCTCTCTTTCCCCCCCTCGCTCTCTTTTCCCCCCCTCGCTCTCTTTCCCCCCCCTCGCTCTCTTTCCCCCCTCGCTCTCTTTCCCCCCCTCGCTCTCTTTCCCCCCCTCGCCCTCTTTCCCCCCCCTCGCTCTCTTTCCCCCCCTCGCTCTCTTTCCCCCCCCTCGCTCTCTTTCCCCCCCCTCGCTCTCTTTCCCCCCCTCGCTCTCTCTCCCCCCCTCGCTCTCTCTCCCCCCCTCGCTCTCTCTCCCCCCCTCGCTCTCTCTCCCCCCCCTCGCGCTCTTTCCCCCCCTCGCGCTCTTTCCCCCCCTCGCGCTCTTTCCCCCCCTCGCTCTCTTTCCCCCCCTCGCTCTCTTTCCCCCCCTCGCTCTCTTTCCCCCCCTCGCTCTCTTTCCCCCCCTCGCTCTCTTTCCCCCCCTCGCTCTCTTTCCCCCCCCTCGCTCTCTTTCCCCCCCTCGCTCTCTTTCCCCCCCTCGCTCTCTTTCCCCCCCTCGCTCTCTTTCCCCCCCTCGCTCTCTTTCCCCCCCTCGCTCTCTTTCCCCCCCTCGCTCTCTTTCCCCCCCTCGCTCTCTTTCCCCCCCTCGCTCTCTTTCCCCCCTCGCTCTCTTTCCCCCCTCGCTCTCTTTCCCCCCCTCGCTCTCTTTCCCCCCCTCGCTCTCTTTCCCCCCTCGCTCTTTCCCCCCCTCGCTCTCTTTCCCCCCCCTCGCTCTCTTTCCCCCCCTCGCTCTCTTTCCCCCCCTCGCTCTCTTTCCCCCCCTCGCTCTCTTTCCCCCCCTCGCTCTCTTTCCCCCCCTCGCTCTCTTTCCCCCCCTCGCTCTCTTTCCCCCCCTCGCTCTCTTTCCCCCCCTCGCTCTCTTTCCCCCCCTCGCTCTTTCCCCCGCTCGCTCTCTTTCCTCCCCCCCGCTCGCTCTCTTTTCCTCCCCCCCCGCTCGCTCTCTTTTCCTCCCCCCCGCTCGCTCTCTTTTCCTCCCCCCCCCCGCTCGCTCTCTTTTCCCCCCCCCCCCCCCCGCTCGCTCTCTTTTCCTCCCCCCCCCCGCTCGCTCTCTTTTCCTCCCCCCCCCCCGCTCGCTCTCTTTTCCTCCCCCCCCCCCGCTCGCTCTCTCTCTCTTTTCCCTCGCTCTCTCCTGGTGTGGTCAGTACAGAAATCTCTCCATCGTGGAGGGGTGAGAGGGAGTAATAAACATGGAGTCCCTACTGTGTCTGTGTATTTATTTCTAATAAAGTATTTTTCTCTGTGTGATGTCATTTTTTTTTTTTAAACCCTTTGTTGGAGATTCTTAATGGCCAGGTCAAACTTGGCCTGACATTAAGAATCTCGGGCTTTATACCAGCTGGTAAAACATAGCTGGTATTAACCCCTTATTACCCAGCGTGCCACCTGCCACCAGGGCCACTGGAAGAGTTGGATACAGCGCCTGAAGATGGCGCTTCTATGAAAGCGCCATTTTCTGGGGCAGCTGTGGACTGCAATTCGCAGTGGGGGGCCCAGAAAGTTTGGGCACCCTGCACTGCGGATTCCAATCCCCAGCTGCCTAGTTGTACCTGTCTGGACTGAAAAATTCGGCGAAGCCCACATCATTTTTTTTTTTTTTTTTTTAATTATTTCATGAAATTCATGAAAAAAAGGGCTTCTCTATATTTTTGGTTCCCAGCCGGGTACAACTAGGCAGCTGGGGGTTGGGGGCAGCCCGTAGCTGCCTGCTGTACCTGGCTAACATACAAAAAGATGGCGAAGCCCACGTCATTTTCTTAAAAAAGTTTTCAGGGAAAAACCTTTTATAAAAAAAAAAATGCTTCCCTGGATTTCTATTGCCAGTGAAAGTAACACCAAGCAGCGGGGGCTAGCAGCCAGTAGCTGCTTTGGTTACCCTTAGCAATAGAAAATGCAGCGGGAGCCCACAAACAATGTGATTTTTTTGTGTTTTTTTTTTATTTTTAATGAATTTTAAAAAAAAAAAATCGACATGGACTTCGCCCATCGAGCACCACAGCATTTTACTGCTCATTCATCCCAAGTAATCAGATTACTCCAGTGTCGACCGATTACTTGTTCTGTGTCCCCTTGTATCCATCGCAGCATGTACGGGCTGTGAGGTCACCTGAGTTCAGTCCAGCACTGGAGTCAGCTGATCTGAACTCAGCTGAACTCCAGCCTGCACACGCTGCGATGGATGCAGGGGGACATAGAACAAGTAAGGTCTAAGCCACACGGCGAGAAAAACAGTGCGAGTGGAGTGCAATAAAACATCGCATTCCACTCGGACCAATATTAGCCTGTGTGTCAGCACACATGAGTGATTATTTTCTCAGCCCTAATTGGACCGAGAAAACAATAGCAGCATGCTGCGACTGTAATGCAAGACTCTCTCTTTTACCCATTCAAGTCTATGGGGTGAGAGAAAAATCGCACTGCACTTGGACGGTGGATTACGGAGGAGAGAGGGAGAGAAATCCCTCCCACCCCTCCTCCTCAGTGCTGGCCCACTCCTCGATTGCTGGACCGCCCCTCGCAGCTGAGGTCTGCTCGCACAGTCGGACCTCAGTCACAGGGACACACGCATGACACTCAGCTCTGCTGTACTGAGCGTGAGCCAAGTGTAATGCGAGGGGATCGTAGTAATCCCCGTGTGGCCCCAGCCTAGAGAGATGAATGAATGAATAGAGGGCTGGATAGATAGATAGATGAGAGAGACATATATATAATGTCCCACCCCCCATGCATATTCTAAACTGGCACCCTTTTGTGACTTTCATGTGGCATTAAGGTGCTTAGTCTTGTATTTAGCCAAAAATAAATAATTTAAAAAAATGACATGCGGTCCCCCTATCTTTTGTAGCCAGCTAGGGTAAAGCAAACTGCTGCAGCCTGCAAACCACAGCTGGCAGCTTCACCTTGGCTGGTAATCCAAAACAGAGGGCACCCCACGCTGTTATTTTAAATTAAATAAATAATTTAAAACAAAAAACACGGGGTCCCTCGAAATTGGATCACCAGCCAAGGTAAAGCGGACAGCTGTGGTCTGGTATTCTCAGACTAGGGAGGTTCACCATTATTGGACACTCCCCAGCTTAAAATAGCAGGCTGCAGCCGCCCCAGAAGTAGCGCATCCATTAGATGCACCAGTCCTGGTGCTTTTCCCAGCTCATCCCGTTGCCCTGGTGCGGTGGCAAACAGGGTAATATATGGGGTTACTACCAGATGTGTAATGTCACCTGGCATCAAGCCCTGGAGTTAGTGATGTCAGTTAGACAGCCGTGTATCAGATACCCGACATCACCAACCCAGGCAGTAATAAAAAAAAAAATAGACAACAAACACATTTTTATTTGAAAAAACACTCCCCAACACATTCTCTCTTTCACCAATTTATTAGAAAGAAAAACAAATCCAGGTCTGGTGTAATACAATGGGGTCCCACGACGATCCATACCATAGTCAATGTCCCAGTCAATGAAGAACAGAATGTTCCCTATTTGCTGGGAGAGCCGTGCAGTGACCTGAGCTAACATCAATAGGTCAGCCCAGGTCACTGCAGGGCATGACAAGTGCTGCTATCAGGAGGTTAGCGAGGTATATTACCTGCGATGATCGCTGAACTCCTGACAGCAGCGCTGTCACCGAGTTCAATGACCGCCGCCTTCACAAACCAAGTATCGCGAGCGGCCCGTGACATCACCACTAGTCACAGTCTTGGGTCGACAGCGAGAGGTGATGTGACAAGCGGCGGGCATAGAAGGCAGTGACGACCGCTGACGTCAGGAGGGCAGGACTTCATCACCGTAGGTAATGAACTTACTAACCTCCTGACGGTAGCGCTTGTCATCCCCGCGGCTGCTGACACTGCAGTGCGGGCCGCTGCTGACACTGCTGAGCGGGCAGCCGCGGGGCTGGGGCTGGAGCGGGACACTGACTGCATGGGCACCCGACGGAAGTCACACGGAAGTGTTTCCGCGTTGCTTCCGGGAATTTTGTGGACCCATTGACTTGTATTGAGTCACGGTTCGTTATTACGGAACAGAATAGGACATGTTCCATAATAACGGAGCGGACATACGGCATCCGATGTTTGTTTTTTTTTGTAGGATCGGATGCACATGAAAGTGCTACCGTGTACCATCCGATCCTACACAAAAGACATTGAAAAGATGGTCCTGTCTGTGGGGCCGCAAAAAAACAGGAACTGACCAGGACAAACGGAACGGTCATGTGAATGAGCCCACCTGCAGCCATTGCAGCGTGTGCGGGCTGTGAGATCAGGAGTCAGCTGACTCCAGCGCCGGCCGATAAATTCTGTGTCCCGCTGCAGAAGGATCCGGTAAAATAATGGTTGCATGCGCTGCACATTTAATCCACAGGATCCGGTCATATGCGGTTTGCGGATGATACGGACGACACACAGACTAGGCAAGAGGGAAAAAAGGCAATCTCATCACCCCGTCACTTTTTTTTCCCCAATTATTTTTTTCACATGTTGCGCCGGCTAATAATCATAATTTCTGTACACACACACACACTGTCACACACACTGTCACACACACTGTCACACACACTGTCACACACACTGTCACACACACTGTCACACACACTGTCACACACACTGTCACACACACTCGCACACACACTCGCACACACACACACACACACACGCTCGCTCGCTCGCGCACACACACACTCTCTCGCTCGCGCACACACTCTCACACACTCACACACTCTCACACACACACTCACGCACACACACACTCTCACGCACACACACACACACACGCACACACTCTCACACACACTCACACACACGCACACACTCTCACGCACACTCACACTCTCACACACACACTCTCACGCACACACTCTCACGCACACACTCTCACGCACACACTCTCACGCACACACTCTCACGCACACACTCTCACGCACACACTCTCACGCACACACTCTCACGCACACACTCTCACGCACACACTCTCACGCACACACTCTCACGCACACACTCTCACGCACACACTCTCACGCACACACTCTCACGCACACACTCTCACGCACACACTCTCACGCACACACTCTCACGCACACACTCTCACGCACACACTCTCACGCACACACTCTCACGCACACACTCTCACGCACACACTCTCACGCACACACTCTCACGCACACACTCTCACGCACACACTCTCACGCACACACTCTCACGCACACACTCTCACGCACACACTCTCACGCACACACTCTCCCACTCTTTCACGCACACACTCTCACGCACACACTCTCACGCACACACTCTCACGCACACACTCTCACGCACACACTCTCACGCACACACTCTCACGCACACACTCTCACGCACACACTCTCACGCACACACTCTCACGCACACACTCACACGCACACACTCACACGCACACTTTCCTCCCCTGGCTGTGCAGAGCTGGCAGCTTCGGATGTCTCTGTGTGATTGCTCTTAGTGCATCCACACAGGGAAGAGGCAGGGAGGAGGCTGTGGGTGGAGAGGAGAGTGGGGGTGTTAGACACAGTGGGTGTGTTAGATAAGCTAGACACCGCCCTAGAGCCACAAAGAATTCTGGGACTTGTAGGAACTGAACACAGGAAGTCAGAGGAGAGATTAACCCCATCAGAGCTGGAGCCAGAAATGACCATGTGCTGCTAGTGCACAATAAAAGGTAATTTTGCTGAAAAAACATAATAGATGTGTTGAGGGGCACATATTAGCAAGATTTAGCAGAAAAAAAAAAATCAGTTTTGGTAACTGGACAACTTCTTTAATAGAGTGGATCCATGATAATGTCTGTAACCTGGAATACTCCTATAACTAAGAGCTCATGCAAAATGGTTTCTATGAATCATTTGGTGAACTCCTCTCAACAAATTAAGATGACATCTGTTAGACACTGCTCAAATGATCATTGTAGACTTTCATTTTGTACCCCAAAAATCACAGTATGCTGCTCTATTTTTATTCTTCCTCTGTAGAATGGCTGACATGTGACTGAAGCCTGATGGACACCTTTAGAGTGAATAGGGTCCATCGGGCATAACGTCTATTGGTCATCTGACAGATTCATCCATGCTATAATTTCATTCCATCCTTTAACTCAACATAAAAATGTACCTTATTTTTCGGACTATAAGACGCACCGGACTATAAGACGCACCCTGGTTTTAGAGGAGGAAACTAGGAAAATAAAACTTTAAGCAAAAAAATGTGGTCATGACACACTGTTATGGGGCGAGGATCTGCTGCTGACACGGTTATGGGGGTAATGTCCCCAAATTCTCTACTAAGGTACCCCATCCTGGTAATGATCCTCCTGCCTTGTATATGCTCATATACTCCCATCCTATTGATATACCCCCACATCCATCCTGCTCATATTCCCCCATCCATCCTGCTCATAATCTCCCATCCTGTTCATATACCCCCCCATCCTGTTCATATTCCCCCATCCATCCTGCTCATATTCCCCCATCCATCCTGCTCATATACTCCCATCCTGTTCATATACCCCCCATCCATTTTGCTCATATACTCCCATTTTGATATATGCCCCCATCGTGCTCATATACCATCCTAGTATATGGCCTGTATCCTATAGCACAGAGAAAAAAAATAAACGTTTATACTTACCTTTTCCTCACTCCCTGCAGCACCGATCATCTTCCACTCTGCGCCACTGACCTGTGTGTGTGGAGCTGTTCCCCTGCAGCATCGCGATGTCTTCCTGTCTGTGCCAATCAGCTGACCGGCACAGACAGGAAGACATTGCGTGCTGCAGGGGTCAGCTCCACACATGGGGACGGGTGAGTACACTGATTCACTGCACCCCGCACTGATGATGACGTGCGGGGAGCAGTGAATACAGCTGCACATGATCACTCCAGGCTGTAATTGCCAGGGGTGATCATGCGGACTGGCTCTTTACTATGTGCGCGTCCCCGCTCGTCCTGCCGCCCACCTATCAGCGCCGGCTTCTGCGCTGAGAAATGGGCGTGAGGATGGGCGTGCATATGTAATGAGCGGGCCCACGTGGTCACAGCAGGTTGCTACAGCCTGCTCGTGCCCCCGATGACCCACTCCAACGCAGCACCCTCATTCCCGGCCGCAGCCCTATAGTCAGACCATAAGACGCACCCCCAACTTTCCCCCAACATTTGGGGGGGAAAAAGTGTGTCTTATGGTCCGAAAAATACGGTATTTATTTATTTTTTATCACAGATGTGAACCTTGTACACAATATTCATGCTGGAAATAGCCAGCTTTGGCTCAAGTGCAAATCTTTGTGTCAAACAGCAGTGACCCAGCACAAATCAGAACTTCTAATTGGAGTTTTATTATAATCACAAGAATGAATTAAAAGCACATGGAAAAATATAGCAAACATGTGGCACTCCAGCTTCAATTCTAACCAAGGTTTCACCTGTCATATTCTTCCTCTTCTTCCTCTGGAATAATACAAGTAAAACCCAGGTTGTAAGGAAGCTGTGCTAAATGTTTGATATATACACTGCCAACCAAAAGGGTAGCAATGTTTTGAACTTTTGATTTTCAGGCTCCATATCTCATCATCCTCTATAGCTTCGAATGTGACACTACCTTCAGTTTGTAGACAATCATCTTGGCTGTCTCATACATAAATTTGACTTGCAACTATTCAGCATATGATTAGTTATGCAGATTCTTGTCATGTCAATGAATTGATACTGTTTTGCTCTGAAAAGTCTAAATTAAATTTTTTATTTTATTAGTATTTTGTAAATCCACCTTTGGCTTTAAAAACTGCCTGAATCCTTCTGGGTATGCTCTCCATCAGATTCAAGCATGTCTAGACAGAAATATGATCCCAGATCTCTTGTACACGTTCCTAATGTTGGTGCATATTGGTTTGTATGTATACAACTTTATCTTCAACTCTACCCACAAGTGTTCGATTGAGTTGAGGTCTGGTGACTGTGGATGCCAAATGAAGGTAGTCTCACTTTTGAAGCTGTAATAGATAGTGAGATATGAAGCCTGAAAGCCAAAGGTTCAAAACATTGTTATTCTTTTCCTTGTCAGTGTATTTTATGTGTTTTTAGTACGTTAATTCTTCTGACTAAAATTAGACCCCAAATTAAAGTTTGGTGATGCTGTATATCCAGTTTTACATTCAGGGAAACTCGCGACAGTATTGCTGGTGATGGAACTTACATTTCAGCAGGACTTATAGCATCATTGGATGCATACAGTGACCTTGCAAACGTGACAGAGGGAGGATTTTGGATTATTTTGATTCGCTTGTATTGGCTTTAATGATAGTAAATGCAGTAAAGTTGTTATTTATCCACTGGGGGGAAGGAAACCTCTTTAATGCTGTCATTACAGATTACTTTTAAAAGATTAGAAATCAAATTTATTTGAAGCCATAAAAATGTTTGTTTTTTTTCCTCTGGAGCGTGAACTAGCGTCTCATCAGCGACTAGCATCGTAGGGTGGGCATGTCTTGAATGGTGCTGTTTTTAGAAGCTGACCATTTGTTTTAGCCTTGACATAGAAAATAGATGTCAAAAGAACGTGGGAAAATGGCCTCTATGTTAAAGCTTCAGCTTCAAGTGTCTTAGAGGATTGTGTGACATGTTGGTATGCACCTTAAAGTTGCTTTTGTCTCTCTCAAGGAACATGCTTTTCATGCTATACTGAGGTTATCTTCAGACATACCTAAGAAGATGGTACTTAAGTATCTGATGAGTTAGCAATTAATCATATTATTATTATTATTTGTTGACAATGTATAAAAAGATGGCAACATTCAAATTATAAAATTTCAAGGACTATCAAACTTTTTTTTAAGACCCATTTATTTTTTAATCCTAACATCCAGATAGGGTTTTCCAAACATCATTTTACCTTTTGTAACAGTTTGTCTATTCTTATTTTACAAAATGCATCAATTTCCATACTTCTGGGAAAGGGTAAGGTTTGTGAAGATGGCATTGTAAGTGAATATAGAAGCCAGTTATTCATGTAGCCATATATATATATATATATATATATATATATATATATATATATATATATATATATATATATATATATATATATATATATATATATATATATATATATATATATATATAAATATTATTTATGTACAGTTGTGCTCAAACGATTATATACTTAAGCAGATTTTTTGCTTTCTTGGTCTTTTTTTCAGAGAATATGAATAACACAAAATCTTTTTTTCCACTCATGGTTAATGGTTGGGTGAAGCCATTTATTGTCAAACTACTGTGTTTTCTCTTTTATAATTATAATGACAACAAAAAACATCCAAATGACCCTGATCAAAAGTTCACATACCCCAGTTCTTAATACTGTGTATTGCCCGCTCTAACATCAATGACAGCTTGAAGTCTTTTGTGGTAGTTGTGGATGAGGCTCTTTATTTTCTCAGATGGTAAAACTGACCATTCTTCTTGGCAAAAAGCCTCCAATTCCTGTAAATTCCTGGTCTTTCTTGCATGTACTGCGCACTTGAGTTCTCACCAGAGTGGCTCAATGATATTAAGGTCAGGAGACGGAGATGGCCACTCCAGAACATTCACTTTGTTCTGCTGTAGCCAATGACTGGTTGACTTGACCTTGTGTTATGGATCGTTGTCATGTTGGAACATCCAAGTACGTCCTATACGCAACCTCCAGGCTGATGAGTGCAAATTTACCTCCAGTATTTGCTGATAACGTGCTGCATTCATCTTTCCTTGAACTTTGACCAAGTTCCCTGTGCATTTGTAGCTCACACATCACCGCATCATCAGGGATCCACCTCCATGCTTTACAGTAGGCATGGTGTTCCTTTCATCATAGGCCTTGTTGAAACCTCTCCAAATGTGATGTCTATGGTTGTGGCCGAAAAGTAAAATTTTGGTCTCATCACTCTAAATGACCTTGTTCCAGACGTTTGGATGCTTGTCTCTGTGCTGTTTGGCGTATTGTAGGTGAGATACTTTGTGGCATTTGCGCAGTAATCGCTTTCTTTTGGCGACTCAACCATGCAGCCCATTTTTCGTCATGTGCCTCCTTATTGTGCATCTTGAAACAGCACTAGTTTTCAGTGAATCCTGTATTTCAGGTGATGTTATTTGTGGGTTTTTCTTTGTATCCCAAACAATTTTCCTGGCAGTTGTGGCCAAAATTTTTGTTAGTCTAATTGATCATGGTTTCATTTTTACCGAGCCCCTGATTTTCCATTTGTTAATCACAGTTTGAACACTGCTGACTGGCATTATCAATTCCTTGGATATCTTTTTGTATCCCTTTCTTGACTTATACAGTTCAACTATCTTTTCCCATAGATCCGTTGACAATCCTTTTGCTTTCCCCATGACTCACAATCCAAAAACGTCAGTGGCTGGATGAAAGATGAAAGAGTCTGTCTGGATCCCAGAACCTCACTCAGCTTTTATGTACACACATGGGTTACAAGCAAACAGGTGAGGATGTTACCTTTTATTAGCCATTCAAAAACATTTGTGTCAACTTCTGTGAATGTTATTAGGCCAAAATCACCAGGTTATGTGAACTTTTGATCATGGTCATTTGGATGTTTTTGGTTGTCATTAGGATTTAAAATAACACACAGTAGTTTTCAGCTCTTTCCACAGATTCTCAATTGGTTTCAGGTCTGGACTCTGACTTGGCCATTCTAACACCTGGATCTGTTTTTTTTTTCTTTTTAAACCATTCCACTGTAGATTTTGTTTGTTTTTTTGTTGTTGGAAGACAAATCTACGTCCCAGTCTCAGGTCTTTTGCAAACTCCAACAGGTTTTCTTCAAGAATGGTCCTGTATTTGGCGCCATCCATCTTCCCATCAATTGTAACCATCTTCCCTGTCCCTGCTGAAGAAAAACAGGCCCAAACCATGATACTGCCACCACCATGTTTGACAGTGGGGATGGCGTGTTAAGGGTGATGAGCTGTGTGCTTTTACGCCAAACATATTTGCATTGTGCCCAAAAGGTTCGATTTTGGTTTCATCTGACCAGAGCACCTTCTTCCACATGTTTGGTGTGTCTCCCAGGTGGCTTGCGGCAAACTTTGAATGACACTTTTTATGGATATCTTTGAGAAATGGCTTTCTTCTTGCCACTCTTCCATAAAGGCTAGATTTGTGCAGTGTACGACTGATTGTTGTCCTATGGACAAACTCTCCCACCTCAGCTGTAGATCTCTGCAGTTCATCCAGAGTGATCATGGGCCTCTTGGCTGTATCTCTGATCAGTCTTCTCCTTGTTTGACATCAAATTTTTGAGGGACGGCCGAGTCTTGGTAGATTTGCAGTGGTATGATACTCCTATTTTAATATGATCACTTGCACAGTGCTTCTTGAGATATTTAAAGTGTTGGAAATCTTTTTGCAACCAAATCCGACTTTAAACTTCTCCACAACAGTATCACGGACCTGCCTGTTGTGTTACTTGGTCTTCATGGTGTTCTCTGTGCTTTAAACAGAACACTGAGACTATCACAGAGCAGGTGCATTTATGTGGAGACTTGCTTACCCACAGGTGTCTTATATTTATCATCATCAGTCATTTAGGACAACATTGGATTCTCAATGAACTTCTGGAGTGAGTTTTTGCTGCACTGAAAGTAAAGGGGTCAAATAATATTGCACACCCCAATTTTGTTTTTTATTTTTTACAAAAATTTAAAATAAGCAATAAATATCGTTCACCTTCAGAATTGTGTCCCACTTGTTGTTGATTCTTCACCATAAAATTAAAAAAATGTTATCTTTGTTTGAAGCCTGAAATGTGGGAAAAGGTTGAAAAATTCAAGGGGGCCGAATACTTTCTAGGCACTGTATCTCTACTATGTAGAGAGCCAGGAAAGAAGTTACTTCTGTATACATGAAAGTCCAGAAATTTTGCTCAGAGTATAGAAACCCTATTCTGGATCCTTTCCTTCCAAACATTCCGAAGATTTTAGATTTTCTCTAATCTGGATTCAACAAAGGTCTAATGTCTAGTTCATTTTAGGCAGTGTGCGCACAGTGCATTTTTTTTAATGGAGATTGTAGCTCAAATCTGCATGTCTCATGCCAGTGACATGCCCCACCAGGGCCGTCTTTAAGATACTCGGAACCAGGCCGCGGTTCTTGTCTCAGGAGGTCACGGCGGCACGGCCCGACTCTGTGACTCTGGCAGTGTCGTTAATATTAAATTGGGGAATAATTAATCATGACGCCACCTGTGGTGTTCAGCCGGATACAGCTGACTGTGCTAGATGGGACTACTGGGGCAGATGGTGACGCAGCAATGATGGTACAGCTCCCCACAAGTGGAGCTGGGACCCCTCCACACATGAAAGCCTTATGTATTTAATATACTGTATGTTTTCAAAATTTTGTGTTTTGTTGCTTATTGCAACAGTGTTCTACACATGCAGAAAAACAAAATGGCGGAGTCTAATGTGATATTCACGGCAACTGAGAGCAGAGGAGTGATTAAAATTCTTGTTTCTGCAAGGAAAGTCCGTGAAGGATATTCATGGTGATATGTCGCAGACATTGGGGGATCAACGCCCTTCATATTCCACAGTTAAGAACTGGGTTGCCAAATTCAAAGAGGGCCCCTTCAGCACCAATGATGAGAAATGTCCTTGACGACCGAGAGTGGTGGTTGTTCTGGAGATTGTCGATGCTGTGCCCAACCTCATAGTGGAGAATCGCCAAATTTCAACTAAATCAATAGCAGACATCATAGAGATTTCCCGTGAATGTGTTTGTGTCATTATCCATGAACATTTGGACATGAAGAAGCTATTTGCAAAGTGGGTCCCCAAGTGTTTGACACAGATTGGAGAAGCATGTGAGCAAAAACTTCCCGGTCCATTTGTCCACGTTTCCGGACTGATAAGAACTTCCTGGATTGACTGATCACTATGGATGAGACCTGGATTTATTTGTATGACCCTGTAAACAAGGATCAGTCAAGAGTGGAGGCACAGTGGTTTTCCTCATCTAAAGAAGTTCAGAGTGCAAAAATCAGCCACTAAAGTGATTGCGTCTGTGTTCTGGGATAAGGAGGACATGCTGCTAGTGGACTACCTTCAAAAGGGTTCCACATCAATGCAAGGTATTACATTGAACTTTTGGACCAATTGAAGGCCAAAAGGCGCGACAAGCTGTCCAAAGGAATCTTGTTCCTCCAAGACAAAGCCTCCGCTCACACTGCACAAGCGACCACAGAAAAACTGGTAGAGCTTGGCTTCCAGCTGGTTGACCACCCACCTTATTCACCACATCTAGCTCCCTCCGACTATCCTCTGTTTCCAAACCTGAAGAAACACCTCAAGGGTACCACATTTCACACCATTTCTGATGTCATGGCTGCTATGGATGCCTGGTTTGAGGCACAACCGAAATCCTTCTTTTTGCTAGGCTTACAGAACTTGGAATACCAATGTAAAAAGTGTGTTGACCTCAGTGGAGAGTATGTGGAATAAATGTAAAGTTTCATCATCCTATCTCGTTTTTTTCTGGGTAAAGCCAAAGACTTATCAGCAGCCCCTTGTATATGCAATTCAAAATAATGATCTTACTATTGTTACTCAATTTGTACAGTGACTATACTAGTTGACCCAAAAACATATTATGGCAAAAATATTTTAAATCATCTCCATTGATATTATGGTATAACATTACATAATATGCACATAGGTGCCAGCCAATACAGAAGGGATGTGGATTGATTAACACAAAGGTACACTTGTTTAAATACCATAGATACAGTCCATATACTGTATATTGCACTATAGTAGAGGTAGGAAAAAAAATCACTATTCCGCAATCCATAAATGTAGATATCCTTTTAAAAGAAGTGGACTGTCTAAATTACCAGAATAGAATTAAATCTATGCAATATAACAGTATGCTCTATATTATAAATGCAGATATCCCATGATAATTGGGCCAATATTGTAATCAATAGGAAGGTAAAATAACTTCAGTGACAAATGCTCTATACTGAAAGTTAATTTCCACCTGCATTATTACTTAAATAGCAATCAAACCTTTAATGGCAAGTGTCAGATGTCCCTCCATCCTGACGTCCGTTTCGCACCAGCTTCTTCCAAGGGGCACCCAGTAAGCTATCACTTGTTATTACATATAACTGCATATTATGTAATCTTCTATTCTTTGCTATTATACCATACTATCAGTGGAGATTATTTTAAAAAAAATTGCCATAATATGTTTTTGGGTCATCTAATATAGTCACTGTACGAATTGAGTAACAATAGTAAGATCATTATTTTGAATTGCATATACAAGGTTAGCTCTAATACTGGGACCTGGTATAAGGGGGTGTTCCCTCATAGAAATCTCTTTTTTTTACTTTTTAAAAATATTGAATAAAATGTATTATTTTTAATATATGCATGAATCTTTTGGCCATTGCTTTACTGGTACAAATGGAGATGTTGTATTTGATTACTTAAGTGTCATGCCTGTAAATAATTTCTTGAACTTGGCTGTAACAAAAATTATTTATGGATATACCTTGTGTAACAATTATTGAGCAAAGATGGAGTTTCTAATTGACTGTGCTTTCTAACATAGCAACAGCTATGAACCAGATAAATAAAAAAAAAAAAGATGGACCTCCTTGCCACCACAGGAGTGATGTACCATTAATGTGAAATGCATAACAACACTAAAATATAAGGGAGGATGTTTTAACATTTTTGAGGATTCTATTTCAGTACATATTAAATTAAGAATGGCGACAACTACAATGTGGTAGAGGACCGGAAGACCGCCCTGAATTCAGACACCACCTGTAGGGGGCCACGGACATGCTATGTGGCTGTTACAGCCAAGCTTGTGTGGGCAATCCGGTCAAGAACCAGAAGACCGCCAAGAGTCAGACTCCTCCTCTTCTAGGGGGCCAAGAACTTTCTATATGAATGTTACAGCCAAGCTTGTCTTGGGAATTCAGTTTGTGAGAGAATGCAAGCCATTTTGTATTGTATAGAAATTATCTAGTCTTAACACTGATGGGCAGGGAAGTTTCACATTTCTGCACACACCCCTGTGGCTCTTATTGGTGCATGGTCATTTTTCGGTTTGGAGTACTATATAAGCTGGACACATGATGAAATAATACAGAAACTTTCTGTATACCATAGATGGTGTTGGCTGTATTGATTTCTCCAGGCACATGTAAAACAAATCTTATTCATTTGGAGTGCCAATGGCATAGAAGTAGAGTATTTGGCTTACATAGTTTAAGTATAATATATTAGGAGAAAATCTCATTATTTCCCATTAATTCATATCGTTATCCAGAGATGTATGATCTGGCAATCCTGTAGTAAAGCTTCCTTAAAGCTCTGCATGCTGGATACTACACTCTTCGTTTCTTTTTTGCCAGAGTGGCAATATCTGGAGCCATCTAAACCTGACAAGTTGAAACTTTATCGAAGTTCAATAAAACCAGTAAAAACAATAAAACAGGATCCATGGATAAATAAATAATAAAAAGACAGGTATGTCAACTCTCATCTTTAGTGATCTGGGTTTCTTATATGATTATACAATATATTCCGGCTTTAACATAAAGTGACTGGCCTAACTTTCCCTTATCTTGTTTTTAGGAACAACTTTCAGAATCTTCTACACAGGCAAATAGGTAACGGGTGGGCGGCATGTGAAAATTATTACGATGGCAACAGGAGCATACCTAGTGTGGAGAAAGGTGACCCCAAGGCCTATTGACACGGTGGGGGACCACTTAGCACAGCAATTGTACTGTACCTGCATTCACACAACTGTGGGGGCATATGTACGCCATCCTCATCCCAGCACAGATGACACAAAGGTGTGACATATTGCCTCACGTGTGTTGGGCAACTTGGCATAGAAGAGGTCTCAGCTGATGCGCTCATCAATAATCCAATCCCTGACATTCCCTTCTTTGCTTGGGGTTAATCCCTTCCCTTTAGGACCCTGCGGATTTCCTCACCTTTCATCTGTTAATCATCATCTATTCCCCTTGTGTCCTTAAATACCCTAATTTCCCCTTGGTGTTTGCTGGTGATAGAGTTAAAAACATATACAGGCCTTGGATGCAAGCAGTCGGCTATATGTATCCATCTGATGAAATATTGTTGTTCAATTGCTGTACCTCTCTCTGAGTCATCCTGGAGATAAGTTGTTCATGTGCTTTCCCCTGTGTGTGCAGCCTGTGTCTTTTTTTAGAGCTTAGTGGGGTTGACTAAGCTCGTATCTCACGCATTTCCCTACCTAGGGCCCAGTACATGGTCAGCCAGGGCCAGGTATCCTGCTCGGCGCATAGGTGCGGAACTAGGGTGGTCAGGAGAGCCAGAGATGAGCGGAAGGTTTGGTCAGGGGTCACCATTTTCCTTTTCCTTAGACACAGGGTTTCCCTTTCCTGTCACCATACATGTAGTACATCCCCATATCTAGCGTGATATGCACACCTATTAATAGATATAATGAATCTCTGAACTTAAATGCCTCATTATTAAAAACAGGAGTACAAATCTGAATTTGCTTTACTACTGAGGTGGCACTACCATAGGGTTCAGCCAAAATTAGCAAATCCAATTAAAGAAAATATACATATAATAACATCTGGTGCAAGAATGACAAACGGCAAAGGCACATTACAACTATATATCGTCATTTATTATCAAGCTCTAAATTCCAGCAATAAAAAAAATGGGGGATGGACATAGCGGCCTTGTTGGCAGAGCAGTCAAGGGTCATCTTGCTTGTGAGTCCCAAAGGTTTCTCAACCTCTATCTCAATAGAGGTGTATAAAGATCCAAAGCTCTTGCATAAATTGGGAACACACTGCATAAACGTTCTAGATGTAACTTGGATGATGCATACATATTGCATATGCTGTAGAAGTCTTCTGCTATAGATGATTATTGGTGTGGAGCAATATTAATTCAAAAGGGAAGGAGGAGAATCCAAGACGTTATGCTCTGTGATTTCTTGGGGATATGATGGATGTGATATGATATATGATACTCTAAAATGTATTGCTGCATGCATAAAAATTGTTGACACTCGTTGGATTTAACTAAGACCTCCATCTGGTAAAATTAGAAATAAAAGTTAAATTTAGAGAAGGGTGTATATATAAGAATCTAAATGTATACACAAATATAAAAACATCTGAAACTCCTGGTTAGAAGCCCTGTATTTGCCTTTTCTTCCTTGTATTTACCTTTTCTTATACAGGAAGGAGATGTAGTGTCTCTGTTCATAAGGAAAGTGAAAATCCATATATATATATATATATATATATATATATATATATATATATATATATATATATATATATATATATATATATATATATATATATATATTAATATATATATATGGTCATGCATATTCTATTTCCTGATTCTGTTATGCTTAACACGCAGAGTGGAAATGTTTTTTCATTCTCATGCTTGCTGCACTGAGTAATTAAGTCGTGATATGTAGCTCTTCTAATGTTTTCCTATTGTGTTTGATAATGATCCTAAACTTGTCATACCAAGAAAAGACATTAAATCCTAATCACTAAAACCCATGTACTTCCTTAATCACATGTAATCCAGAGAAAACAAAAAAACCCAACATACCTGTTGCTAAAAATCTTTCTTCATCAGATGCAATCCACCAGGGAACAGCGAAAAAGCGGAAACCGCCCGGCGGCAAAAGCCATCTTCTTTCTTCATCAGATGCAATCCACCAGGGAACAGCGAAAAAGCGGAAAACGCCCGTCGGTAAAAGCCACCTTCTTTCTTCATTAGATGCAATCCACGAGGGAACAGCGAAAAAGCGGAAAACGCCCGTCGGTAAAAGCCACCTTCTTTCTTCATCAGATGCAATCCACCAGGGAACAGCGAAAAAGCTGAAAACGCCCGTCGGGAAAAGCCACCTTCTTTCTTCATCAGATGCAATCCACCAGGGAACAGCGAAAAAGCGGAAAACGCCCGTCGGGAAAAGCCACCTTCTTTCTTCATCAGATGCAATCCACCAGGGAACAGCGAAAAAGCGGAAAACGCCCGTCGGGAAAAACCACATTCTTTCTTCATCAGATGCAATCCACCAGGGAACAGCGAAAAAGGTAAAAGCCACCTTCTTTCTTCATCAGATGCAATCCACCAGGGAACAGCGAAAAAGCGGAAAACGCCCGTCGGTAAAAGCCACCTTCTTTCTTCATCAGATGCAATCCACCAGGGAACAGCGAAAAAGCGGAAAACGCCCGACGGTAAAAGCCACCTTCTTTCTTTGTCAGATGCAATCCACCAGGGAACAGCGAAAAAGCGGAAAACGCCCGTCGGTAAAAGCCACCTTCTTTCTTCATCAGATGCAATCCACCAGGGAACAGCGAAAAAGCGGAAAACGCCCGTCGGTAAAAGCCACCTTCTTTCTTCATCAGATGCAATCCACCAGGGAACAGCGAAAAAGCGGAAAACGCCCGTCGGTAAAAGCCACCTTCTTTCTTCATCAGATGCAATCCACCAGGGAACAGCGAAAAAACGGAAAACGCCCGTCGGTAAAAGCCACCTTCTTTCTTCATCAGATGCAATCCACCAGGGAACAGCGAAAAAGCGGAAAACGCCCGTCGGTAAAAGCCACCTTCTTTCTTCATCAGATGCAATCCACCAGGGAACAGCGAAAAAGCGGAAAACGCCCGTCAGGAAAAGCCACCTTCTTTCTTCATCAGATGCAATCCACCAGGGAACAGCGAAAAAGCGGAAAACGCCCGTCGGTAAAAGTTACCTTCTTTCTTCATCAGATGCAATCCACCAGAGAACAGCGAAAAAGCGGAAAACGCCCGTCGGTAAAAGCCACCTTCTTTCTTCATCAGATGCAATCCACCAGGGAACAGCGAAAAAGGTAAAAGCCACCTTCTTTCTTCATCAGATGCAATCCACCAGGGAACAGCGAAAAAGCGGAAAACGCCCGTCGGGAAAAGCCACCTTCTTTCTTCATCAGATGCAATCCACCAGGGAACAGCGAAAAAGCGGAAAACGCCCGTCGGTAAAAGCCACCTTCTTTCTTTGTCAGATGCAATCCACCAGGGAACAGCGAAAAAGCGGAAAACGCCCGTCGGTAAAAGCCACCTTCTTTCTTCATCAGATGCAATCCACCAGGGAACAGCGAAAAAGCGGAAAACGCCCGTCGGTAAAAGCCACCTTCTTTCTTCATCAGATGCAATCCACCAGGGAACAGCGAAAAAGCGGAAAACGCCCGTCGGTAAAAGCCACCTTCTTTCTTCATCAGATGCAATCCACCAGGGAACAGCGAAAAAGCGGAAAACGCCCGTCAGTAAAAGCCACCTTCTTTCTTCATCAGATGCAATCCACCAGGGAACAGCGAAAAAACGGAAAACGCCCGTCGGTAAAAGCCACCTTCTTTCTTCATCAGATGCAATCCACCAGGGAACAGCGAAAAAGCGGAAAACGCCCGTCGGTAAAAGCCACCTTCTTTCTTCATCAGATGCAATCCACCAGGGAACAGCGAAAAAGCGGAAAACGCCCGTCGGGAAAAGCCACCTTCTTTCTTCATCAGATGCAATCCACCAGGGAACAGCGAAAAAGCGGAAAACGCCCGTCGGGAAAAGCCACCTTCTTTCTTCATCAGATGCAATCCACCAGGGAACAGCGAAAAAGCGGAAAACGCCCGTCGGTAAAAGCCACCTTCTTTCTTCATCAGATGCAATCCACCAGGGAACAGCGAAAAAGCGGAAAACGCCCGTCGGGAAAAGTTACCTTCTTTCTTCATCAGATGCAATCCATCAGGGAACAGCGAAAAAGCGGAAAACGCCCGTCGGTAAAAGCCACCTTCTTTCTTCATCAGATGCAATCCACCAGGGAACAGCGAAAAAGCGGAAAACGCCCGTCGGTAAAAGCCACCTTCTTTCTTCATCAGATGCAATCCACCAGGGAACAGTGAAAAAGCGGAAAACGCCCGTCGGTAAAAGCCACCTTCTTTCTTCATCAGATGCAATCCATCAGGGAACAGCGAAAAAGCGGAAAACGCCCGTCGGTAAAAGCCACCTTCTTTCTTCATCAGATGCAATCCACCAGGGAACAGCGAAAAAGCGGAAAACGCCCGTCGGTAAAAGTTACCTTCTTTCTTCATCAGATGCAATCCACCAGAGAACAGCGAAAAAGCGGAAAACGCCCGTCGGTAAAAGCCACCTTCTTTCTTCATCAGATGCAATCCACCAGGGAACAGCGAAAAAGGTAAAAGCCACCTTCTTTCTTCATCAGATGCAATCCACCAGGGAACAGCGAAAAAGCGGAAAACGCCCGTCGGGAAAAGCCACCTTCTTTCTTCATCAGATGCAATCCACCAGGGAACAGCGAAAAAGCGGAAAACGCCCGTCGGTAAAAGTTACCTTCTTTCTTCATCAGATGCAATCCACCAGAGAACAGCGAAAAAGCGGAAAACGCCCGTCGGTAAAAGCCACCTTCTTTCTTCATCAGATGCAATCCACCAGGGAACAGCGAAAAAGGTAAAAGCCACCTTCTTTCTTCATCAGATGCAATCCACCAGGGAACAGCGAAAAAGCGGAAAACGCCCGTCGGGAAAAGCCACCTTCTTTCTTCATCAGATGCAATCCACCAGGGAACAGTGAAAAAGCGGAAAACGCCCGTCGGTAAAAGCCACCTTCTTTCTTCATCAGATGCAGTCCATCAGGGAACAGCGAAAAAGCGGAAAACGCCCGTCGGTAAAAGCCACCTTCTTTCTTCATCAGATGCAATCCACCAGGGAACAGCGAAAAAGCGGAAAACGCCCGTCGGTAAAAGTTACCTTCTTTCTTCATCAGATGCAATCCACCAGAGAACAGCGAAAAAGCGGAAAACGCCCGTCGGTAAAAGCCACCTTCTTTCTTCATCAGATGCAATCCACCAGGGAACAGCGAAAAAGGTAAAAGCCACCTTCTTTCTTCATCAGATGCAATCCACCAGGGAACAGCGAAAAAGCGGAAAACGCCCGTCGGGAAAAGCCACCTTCTTTCTTCATCAGATGCAATCCACCAGGGAACAGCGAAAAAGCGGAAAACGCCCGTCGGTAAAAGTTACCTTCTTTCTTCATCAGATGCAATCCACCAGGGAACAGCGAAAAAGCGGAAAACGCCCGTCGGGAAAAGTCACCTTCTTTCTTCATCAGATGCAATCCACCAGGGAACAGCAAAAAAGCGGAAAACGCCCGTCGGGAAAAGCCACTTTCTTTCTTCATCAGATGCAATCCACCAGGGAACAGCGAAAAAGCGGAAAACGCCCGTCGGGAAAAGCCACTTTCTTTCTTCATCAGATGCAATCCACCAGGGAACAGCGAAAAAGGTAAAAGCCACCTTCTTTCTTCATCAGATGCAATCCACCAGGGAACAGCGAAAAAGCGGAAAACGCCCGTCGGGAAAAGTTACCTTCTTTCTTCATCAGATGCAATCCATCAGGGAACAGCGAAAAAGCGGAAAACGCCCGTCGGTAAAAGCCACCTTCTTTCTTCATCAGATGCAATCCACCAGGGAACAGTGAAAAAGCGGAAAACGCCCGTCGGTAAAAGCCACCTTCTTTCTTAATCAGATGCAATCCACCAGGGAACAGCGAAAAAGCGGAAAACGCCCGTCTGTAAAAGCCACCTTCTTTCTTCATCAGATGCAATCCACCAGGGAACAGCGAAAAAGCGGAAAACGCCCGTCGGGAAAAGCCACCTTCTTTCTTCATCAGATGCAATCCACCAGGGAACAGCGAAAAAGCGGAAAATGCCCGTCGGTAAAAGCCACCTTGTTTCTTCATCAGATGCAATCCACCAGGGAACAGCGAAAAAGCGGAAAACGCCCGTCGGGAAAAGTCACCTTCTTTCTTCATCAGATGCAATCCACCAGGGAACAGCGAAAAAGCGGAAAACACCCGTCGGTAAAAGCCACCTTCTTTCTTCATCAGATGCAATCCACCAGGGAACAGCGAAAAAGCGGAAAACGCCCGTCGAGAAAAGCCACATTCTTTCTTCATCAGATGCAATCCACCAGGGAACAGCGAAAAAGGTAAAAGCCACCTTCTTTCTTCATCAGATGCAATCCACCAGGGAACAGCGAAAAAGCGGAAAACGCCCGTCGGTAAAAGCCACCTTCTTTCTTCATCAGATGCAATCCACCAGGGAACAGCGAAAAAGCGGAAAACGCCCGTCGAGAAAAGCCACCTTCTTTCTTCATCAGATGCAATCCACCAGGGAACAGCGAAAAAGTGGAAAACGCCCGTCGGTAAAAGCCACCTTCTTTCTTCATCAGATGCAATCCACCAGGGAACAGCGAAAAAGTGGAAAACGCCCGTCGGTAAAAGCCACCTTCTTTCTTCATCAGATGCAATCCACCAGGGAACAGCGAAAAAGCGGAAAATGCCCGTCGGGAAAAGCCACCTTCTTTCTTCATCAGATGCAATCCACCAGGGAACAGCGAAAAAGCGGAAAACGCCCGTCGGGAAAAGCCACCTTCTTTCTTCATCAGATGCAATCCACCAGGGAACAGCGAAAAAGCGGAAAATGCCCGTCGGTAAAAGCCACCTTGTTTCTTCATCAGATGCAATCCACCAGGGAACAGCGAAAAAGCGGAAAACGCCCGTCGGGAAAAGCCACCTTCTTTCTTCATCAGATGCAATCCACCAGGGAACAGCGAAAAAGCGGAAAACACCCGTCGGTAAAAGCCACCTTCTTTCTTCATCAGATGCAATCCACCAGGGAACAGCGAAAAAGGTAAAAGCCACCTTCTTTCTTCATCAGATGCAATCCACCAGGGAACAGCGAAAAAGCGGAAAACGCCCGTCGGTAAAAGCCACCTTCTTTCTTCATCAGATGCAATCCACCAGGGAACAGCGAAAAAGCGGAAAACGCCAGTCGGTAAAAGCCACCTTCTTTCTTCATCAGATGCAATCCACCAGGGAACAGCGAAAAAGCGGAAAACGCCCGTCGGGAAAAGTCACCTTCTTCCTTCATCAGATGCAATCCACCAGGGAACAGCGAAAAAGCGGAAAACGCCCGTCGGTAAAAGCCACCTTCTTTCTTCATCAGATGCAATCCACCAGGGAACAGCGAAAAAGCGGAAAACGCCCGTCGGTAAAAGCCACCTTCTTTCTTCATCAGATGCAATCCACCAGGGAACAGCGAAAAAGCGGAAAACGCCCGTCGGTAAAAGCCACCTTCTTTCTTCATCAGATGCAATCCACCAGGGAACAGCGAAAAAGCGGAAAACGCCCGTCGGGAAAAGCCACCTTCTTTCTTCATCAGATGCAATCCACCAGGGAACAGCGAAAAAGCGGAAAATGCCCGTCGGTAAAAGCCACCTTCTTTCTTCATCAGATGCAATCCACCAGGGAACAGCGAAAAAGCGGAAAATGCCCGTCGGTAAAAGCCACCTTCTTTCTTCATCAGATGCAATCCACCAGGGAACAGCGAAAAAGCGGAAAACGCCCGTCGGGAAAAGTCACCTTCTTTCTTCATCAGATGCAATCCACCAGGGAACAGCAAAAAAGCGGAAAACGCCCGTCGGGAAAAGCCACTTTCTTTCTTCATCAGATGCAATCCACCAGGGAACAGCGAAAAAGCGGAAAACGCCCGTCGGTAAAAGCCACCTTCTTTCTTCATCAGATGCAATCCTCCAGGGAACAGCGAAAAAGCGGAAAACGCCCGTCGGTAAAAGCCACCTTCTTTCTTCATCAGATGCAATCCACCAGGGAACAGCGAAAAAGCGGAAAACGCCCGTCGGTAAAAGCCACCTTCTTTGTTCATCAGATGCAATCCACCAGGGAACAGCGAAAAAGCGGAAAACGCCCGTCGGGAAAAGCCACCTTCTTTCTTCATCAGATGCAATCCACCAGGGAACAGCGAAAAAGCGGAAAACGCCCGTCGGTAAAAGCCACCTTCTTTCTTGATCAGATGCAATCCACCAGGGAACAGCGAAAAAGCGGAAAACGCCCGTCGGTAAAAGCCACCTTCGTTCTTCATCAGATGCAATCCACCAGGGAACAGCGAAAAAGCGGAAAACGCCCGTCGGTAAAAGCCACCTTCTTTCTTCATCAGATGCAATCCACCAGGGAACAACGAAAAAGCGGAAAACGCCCATCTGTAAAAGCCACCTTCTTTCTTCATCAGATGCAATCCACCAGGGAACAGCGAAAAAGCGGAAAACGCCCGTCGGTAAAAGCCACCTTCTTTCTTCATCAGATGCAATCCACCAGGGAACAGCGAAAAAGCGGAAAACGCCCGTCGGTAAAAGCCACCTTCTTTCTTCATCAGATGCAATCCACCAGGGAACAGCGAAAAAGCGGAAAACGCCCGTCGAGAAAAGCCACCTTCTTTCTTCATCCGATGCAATCCACCAGGGAACAGCGAAAAAGCGGAAAACGCCCGTCGGTAAAAGCCACCTTCTTTCTTCATCAGATGCAATCCACCAGGGAACAGCGAAAAAGTGGAAAACGCCCGTCGGTAAAAGCCACCTTCTTTATTCATCAGATGCAATCCACCAGGGAACAGCGAAAAAGCGGAAAACGCCCGTCGGGAAAAGCCACCTTCTTTCTTCATCAGATGCAATCCACCAGGGAACAGCGAAAAAGCGGAAAATGCCCGTCGGTAAAAGCCACTTTCTTTCTTCATCAGATGCAATCCACCAGGGAACAGCGAAAAAGGTAAAAGCCACCTTCTTTCTTCATCAGATGCAATCCACCAGGGAACAGCGAAAAAGCGGAAAACGCCCGTCGGTAAAAGTTACCTTCTTTCTTCATCAGATGCAATCCACCAGGGAACAGCGAAAAAGCGGAAAACTCCCGTCGGGAAAAGTCACCTTCTTTCTTCATCAGATGCAATCCACCAGGGAACAGCAAAAAAGCGGAAAACGCCCGTCGGGAAAAGCCACTTTCTTTCTTCATCAGATGCAATCCACCAGGGAACAGCGAAAAAGCGGAAAACGCCCGTCGGGAAAAGCCACTTTCTTTCTTCATCAGATGCAATCCACCAGGGAACAGCGAAAAAGGTAAAAGCCACCTTCTTTCTTCATCAGATGCAATCCACCAGGGAACAGCGAAAAAGCGGAAAACGCCCGTCGGGAAAAGTTACCTTCTTTCTTCATCAGATGCAATCCATCAGGGAACAGCGAAAAAGCGGAAAACGCCCGTCGGTAAAAGCCACCTTCTTTCTTCATCAGATGCAATCCACCAGGGAACAGCGAAAAAGCGGAAAACGCCCGTCGGTAAAAGCCACCTTCTTTCTTCATCAGATGCAATCCACCAGGGAACAGCGAATAAGCGGAAAACGCCCGTCTGTAAAAGCCACCTTCTTTCTTCATCAGATGCAATCCACCAGGGAACAGCGAAAAAGCGGAAAACGCCCGTCGGGAAAAGCCACCTTCTTTCTTCATCAGATGCAATCCACCAGGGAACAGCGAAAAAGCGGAAAACGCCCGTCGGGAAAAGCCACCTTCTTTCTTCATCAGATGCAATCCACCAGGGAACAGCGAAAAAGCGGAAAACGCCCGTCGGGAAAAGCCACCTTCTTTCTTCATCAGATGCAATCCACCAGGGAACAGCGAAAAAGCGGAAAATGCCCGTCGGTAAAAGCCACCTTCTTTCCTCATCAGATGCAATCCACCAGGGAACAGCGAAAAAGCGGAAAACGCCCGTCGGGAAAAGTCACCTTCTTTCTTCATCAGATGCAATCCACCAGGGAACAGCGAAAAAGCGGAAAACACCCGTCGGTAAAAGCCACCTTCTTTCCTCATCAGATGCAATCCACCAGGGAACAGCGAAAAAGCGGAAAACGCCCGTCGAGAAAAGCCACATTCTTTCTTCATCAGATGCAATCCACCAGGGAACAGCGAAAAAGGTAAAAGCCACCTTCTTTCTTCATCAGATGCAATCCACCAGGGAACAGCGAAAAAGCGGAAAACGCCCGTCGGTAAAAGCCACCTTTTTTCTTCATCAGATGCAATCCACCAGGGAACAGCGAAAAAGCGGAAAACGCCCGTCGAGAAAAGCCACCTTCTTTCTTCATCAGATGCAATCCACCAGGGAACAGCGAAAAAGTGGAAAACGCCCGTCGGTAAAAGCCACCTTCTTTCTTCATCAGATGCAATCCACCAGGGAACAGCGAAAAAGTGGAAAACGCCCGTCGGTAAAAGCCACCTTCTTTCTTCATCAGATGCAATCCACCAGGGAACAGCGAAAAAGCGGAAAATGCCCGTCGGGAAAAGCCACCTTCTTTCTTCATCAGATGCAATCCACCAGGGAACAGCGAAAAAGCGGAAAATGCCCGTCGGTAAAAGCCACCTTGTTTCTTCATCAGATGCAATCCACCAGGGAACAGCGAAAAAGCGGAAAACGCCCGTCGGTAAAAGCCACCTTCTTTCTTCATCAGATGCAATCCACCAGGGAACAGCGAAAAAGCGGAAAACACCCGTCGGTAAAAGCCACCTTCTTTCTTCATCAGATGCAATCCACCAGGGAACAGCGAAAAAGGTAAAAGCCACCTTCTTTCTTCATCAGATGCAATCCACCAGGGAACAGTGAAAAAGCGGAAAACGCCCGTCGGTAAAAGCCACCTTCTTTCTTCATCAGATGCAATCCACCAGGGAACAGCGAAAAAGCGGAAAACGCCAGTCGGTAAAAGCCACCTTCTTTCTTCATCAGATGCAATCCACCAGGGAACAGCGAAAAAGCGGAAAACGCCCGTCGGGAAAAGTCACCTTCTTCCTTCATCAGATGCAATCCACCAGGGAACAGCGAAAAAGCGGAAAACGCCCGTCGGTAAAAGCCACCTTCTTTCTTCATCAAATGCAATCCACCAGGGAACAGCGAAAAAGCGGAAAACGCCCGTCGGTAAAAGCCACCTTCTTTCTTCATCAGATGCAATCCACCAGGGAACAGCGAAAAAGCAGAAAACGCCCGTCGGTAAAAGCCACCTTCTTTCTTCATCAGATGCAATCCACCAGGGAACAGCGAAAAAGCGGAAAACGCCCGTCGGGAAAAGCCACATTCTTTCTTCATCAGATGCAATCCACCAGGGAACAGCGAAAAAGCGGAAAACGCCCGTCGGTAAAAGCCACCTTGTTTCTTCATCAGATGCAATCCACCAGGGAACAGCGAAAAAGCGGAAAATGCCCGTCGGTAAAAGCCACCTTCTTTCTTCATCAGATGCAATCCACCAGGGAACAGCGAAAAAGCGGAAAACGCCCGTCGGGAAAAGTCACCTTCTTTCTTCATCAGATGCAATCCACCAGGGAACAGCGAAAAAGCGGAAAACACCCGTCGGGAAAAGCCACCTTGTTTCTTCATCAGATGCAATCCACCAGGGAACAGCGAAAAAGCGGAAAACGCCCGTCGAGAAAAGCCACATTCTTTCTTCATCAGATGCAATCCACCAGGGAACAGCGAAAAAGCGGAAAACGCCCGTCGGTAAAAGTTACCTTCTTTCTTCATCAGATGCAATCCACCAGGGAACAGCGAAAAAGCGGAAAACGCCCGTCGGTAAAAGCCACCTTCTTTCTTCATCAGATGCAATCCACCAGGGAACAGCGAAAAAGCGGAAAACGCCCGTCGGTAAAAGCCACCTTCTTTCTTCATCAGATGCAATCCACCAGGGAACAGCGAAAAAGCGGAAAACGCCCGTCAGTAAAAGCCACCCTCTTTCTTCATCAGATGCAATCCACCAGGGAACAGCGAAAAAGCGGAAAACGCCCGTCTGGAAAAGCCACCTTCTTTGTTCATCAGATGCAATCCACCAAGGAACAGCGAAAAAGCGGAAAACGCCCGTCGGGAAAAGCCACCTTCTTTCTTCATCAGATGCAATCCACCAGGGAACAGCGAAAAAGCGGAAAACGCCCGTCGGTAAAAGCCACCTTATTTCTTCATCAGATGCAATCCACCAGGGAACAGCGAAAAAGCGGAAAACGCCCGTCGGTAAAAGCCACCTTCTTTCTTCATCAGATGCAATCCACCAGGGAACAACGAAAAAGCGGAAAACGCCCGTCGGTAAAAGCCTCCTTCTTTCTTCATCAGATGCAATCCACCAGGGAACAGCGAAAAAGCGGAAAACGCCCGTCGGTAAAAGCCACCTTCTTTCTTCATCAGATGCAATCCACCAGGGAACAGCGAAAAAGCGGAAAACGCCCGTCGGTAAAAGCCACCTTCTTTCTTCATCAGATGCAATCCACCAGGGAACAGCGAAAAAGCGGAAAACGCCCGTCGAGAAAAGCCACCTTCTTTCTTCATCAGATGCAATCCACCAGGGAACAGCGAAAAAGCGGAAAACGCCCGTCGGTAAAAGCCACCTTCTTTCTTCATCAGATGCAATCCACCAGGTAACAGCGAAAAAGTGGAAAACGCCTGTCGGTAAAAGCCACCTTCTTTCTTCATCAGATGCAATCCACCAGGGAACTGCGGAAAACGCCCGTCGGTAAAAGCCACCTAGTTTCTTCATCAGATGCAATCCACCAGGGAACAGCGAAAAAGCGGAAAACGCCCGTCGGGAAAAGCCACCTTCTTTCTTCATCAGATGCAATCCACCAGGGAACAGCGAAAAAGCGGAAAACGCCCGTCGGTAAAAGCCACCTTCTTTCTTCATCAGATGCAATCCACCAGGGAACAGCGAAAAAGCGGAAAACGCCCGTCGAGAAAAGCCACCTTCTTTCTTCATCAGATGCAATCCACCAGGGAACAGCGAAAAAGTGGAAAACGCCCGTCGGTAAAAGCCACCTTCTTTCTTCATCAGATGCAATCCACCAGGGAACAGCGAAAAAGTGGAAAACGCCCGTCGGTAAAAGCCACCTTCTTTCTTCATCAGATGCAATCCACCAGGGAACAGCGAAAAAGCGGAAAATGCCCGTCGGGAAAAGCCACCTTCTTTCTTCATCAGATGCAATCCACCAGGGAACAGCGAAAAAGCGGAAAACGCCCGTCGGGAAAAGCCACCTTCTTTCTTCATCAGATGCAATCCACCAGGGAACAGCGAAAAAGCGGAAAATGCCCGTCGGTAAAAGCCACCTTGTTTCTTCATCAGATGCAATCCACCAGGGAACAGCGAAAAAGCGGAAAACGCCCGTCGGTAAAAGCCACCTTCTTTCTTCATCAGATGCAATCCACCAGGGAACAGCGAAAAAGCGGAAAACACCCGTCGGTAAAAGCCACCTTCTTTCTTCATCAGATGCAATCCACCAGGGAACAGCGAAAAAGGTAAAAGCCACCTTCTTTCTTCATCAGATGCAATCCACCAGGGAACAGCGAAAAAGCGGAAAACGCCCGTCGGTAAAAGCCACCTTCTTTCTTCATCAGATGCAATCCACCAGGGAACAGCGAAAAAGCGGAAAACGCCAGTCGGTAAAAGCCACCTTCTTTCTTCATCAGATGCAATCCACCAGGGAACAGCGAAAAAGCGGAAAACGCCCGTCGGGAAAAGTCACCTTCTTCCTTCATCAGATGCAATCCACCAGGGAACAGCGAAAAAGCGGAAAACGCCCGTCGGTAAAAGCCACCTTCTTTCTTCATCAGATGCAATCCACCAGGGAACAGCGAAAAAGCGGAAAACGCCCGTCGGTAAAAGCCACCTTCTTTCTTCATCAGATGCAATCCACCAGGGAACAGCGAAAAAGCAGAAAACGCCCGTCGGTAAAAGCCACCTTCTTTCTTCATCAGATGCAATCCACCAGGGAACAGCGAAAAAGCGGAAAACGCCCGTCGGGAAAAGCCACATTCTTTCTTCATCAGATGCAATCCACCAGGGAACAGCGAAAAAGCGGAAAACGCCCGTCGGTAAAAGCCACCTTCTTTCTTCATCAGATGCAATCCACCAGGGAACAGCGAAAAAGCGGAAAATGCCCGTCGGTAAAAGCCACCTTCTTTCTTCATCAGATGCAATCCACCAGGGAACAGCGAAAAAGCGGAAAACGCCCGTCGGGAAAAGTCACCTTCTTTCTTCATCAGATGCAATCCACCAGGGAACAGCGAAAAAGCGGAAAACACCCGTCGGGAAAAGCCACCTTGTTTCTTCATCAGATGCAATCCACCAGGGAACAGCGAAAAAGCGGAAAACGCCCGTCGAGAAAAGCCACATTCTTTCTTCATCAGATGCAATCCACCAGGGAACAGCGAAAAAGCGGAAAACGCCCGTCGGTAAAAGTTACCTTCTTTCTTCATCAGATGCAATCCACCAGGGAACAGCGAAAAAGCGGAAAACGCCCGTCGGTAAAAGCCACCTTCTTTCTTCATCAGATGCAATCCACCAGGGAACAGCGAAAAAGCGGAAAACGCCCGTCGGTAAAAGCCACCTTCTTTCTTCATCAGATGCAATCCACCAGGGAACAGCGAAAAAGCGGAAAACGCCCGTCTGGAAAAGCCACCTTCTTTGTTCATCAGATGCAATCCACCAGGGAACAGCGAAAAAGCGGAAAACTCCCGTCGGGAAAAGCCACCTTCTTTCTTCATCAGATGCAATCCACCAGGGAACAGCGAAAAAGCGGAAAACGCCCGTCGGTAAAAGCCACCTTCTTTCTTCATCAGATGCAATCCACCAGGGAACAACGAAAAATCGGAAAACGCCCGTCGGTAAAAGCCTCCTTCTTTCTTCATCAGATGCAATCCACCAGGGAACAGCGAAAAAGCGGAAAACGCCCGTCGGTAAAAGCCACCTTCTTTCTTCATCAGATGCAATCCACCAGGGAACAGCGAAAAAGCGGAAAACGCCCGTCGGTAAAAGCCACCTTCTTTCTTCATCAGATGCAATCCACCAGGGAACAGCGAAAAAGCGGAAAACGCCCGTCGAGAAAAGCCACCTTCTTTCTTCATCAGATGCAATCCACCAGGGAACAGCGAAAAAGCGGAAAACGCCCGTCGAGAAAAGCCACCTTCTTTCTTCATCAGATGCAATCCACCAGGGAACAGCGAAAAAGTGGAAAACGCCCGTCGGTAAAAGCCACCTTCTTTCTTCATCAGATGCAATCCACCAGGGAACAGCGAAAAAGCGGAAAACGCCCGTCGGTAAAAGCCACCTTCTTTCTTCATCAGATGCAATCCACCAGGGAACAGCGAAAAAGCGGAAAACGCCCGTCGGGAAAAGCCACCTTCTTTCTTCATCAGATGCAATCCACCAGGGAACAGCGAAAAAGCGGAAAATGCCCGTCGGTAAAAGCCACCTTCTTTCTTCATCAGATGCAATCCACCAGGGAACAGCGAAAAAGCGGAAAACGCCCGTCGGGAAAAGTCACCATCTTTCTTCATCAGATGCAATCCACCAGGGAACAGCGAAAAAGCGGAAAACACCCGTCGGGAAAAGCCACCTTCTTTCTTCATCAGATGCAATCCACCAGGGAACAGCGAAAAAGCGGAAAACGCCCGTCGAGAAAAGCCACATTCTTTCTTCATCAGATGCAATCCACCAGGGAACAGCGAAAAAGGTAAAAGCCACCTTCTTTCTTCATCAGATGCAATCCACCAGGGAACAGCGAAAAAGCGGAAAACGCCCGTCGGTAAAAGCCACCTTCTTTCTTCATCAGATGCAATCCACCAGGGAACAGCGAAAAAGCGGAAAACGCCCGTCGGTAAAAGCCACCTTCTTTCTTCATCAGATGCAATCCACCAGGGAACAGCGAAAAAGCGGAAAACGCCCGTCGGGAAAAGCCACCTTCTTTCTTCATCAGATGCAATCCACCAGGGAACAGCGAAAAAGCGGAAAACGCCCGTCGGGAAAAGCCACCTTCTTTCTTCATCAGATGCAATCCACCAGGGAACAGCGAAAAAGCGGAAACCGCCCGTCGGGAAAAGTCACCTTCTTTCTTCATCAGATGCAATCCACCAGGGAACAGCGAAAAAGCGGAAAACGCCCGTCGGTAAAAGCCACCTTCTTTCTTCATCAGATGCAATCCACCAGGGAACAGCGAAAAAGCAGAAAACGCCCGTCGGTAAAAGCCACCTTCTTTCTTCATCAGATGCAATCCACCAGGGAACAGCGAAAAAGCGGAAAACGCCCGTCGGGAAAAGCCACATTCTTTCTTCATCAGATGCAATCCACCAGGGAACAGCGAAAAAGCCGAAAACGCCCGTCGGTAAAAGCCACCTTCTTTCTTCATCAGATGCAATCCACCAGGGAACAGCGAAAAAGCGGAAAATGCCCGTCGGTAAAAGCCACCTTCTTTCTTCATCAGATGCAATCCACCAGGGAACAGCGAAAAAGCGGAAAACGCCCGTCGGGAAAAGTCACCTTCTTTTTTCATCAGATGCAATCCACCAGGGAACAGCGAAAAAGC
Source organism: Anomaloglossus baeobatrachus (assembly GCF_048569485.1). Taxonomy (NCBI): domain Eukaryota; kingdom Metazoa; phylum Chordata; class Amphibia; order Anura; family Aromobatidae; genus Anomaloglossus; species Anomaloglossus baeobatrachus. Next base: position 472,024,458 of record NC_134356.1, read on the forward strand.
AGAAAACGCCCGTCGGGAAAAGCCACCTTCTTTCTTCATCAGATGCAATCCACCAGGGAACAGCGAAAAAGCGGAAAACGCCCGTCGGGAAAAGCCACCTTCTTTCTTCATCAGATGCAATCCACCAGGGAACAGCGAAAAAGCGGAAAACGCCCGTCGGGAAAAGCCACCTTCTTTCTTCATCAGATGCAATCCACCAGGGAACAGCGAAAAAGCGGAAAACGCCCGTCGGGAAAAGCCACCTTCTTTCTTCATCAGATGCAATCCACCAGGGAACAGCGAAAAAGCGGAAAACGCCCGTCGGGAAAAGCCACCTTCTTTCTTCATCAGATGCAATCCACCAGGGAACAGCGAAAAAGCGGAAAACGCCCGTCGGTAAAAGCCACCTTCTTTCTTCATCAGATGCAATCCACCAGGGAACAGCGAAAAAGCGGAAAACGCCCGTCGGTAAAAGCCACCTTCTTTCTTAATCAGATGCAATCCACCAGGGAACAGCGAAAAAGCGGAAAACGCCCGTCGGTAAAAGCCACCTTCTTTCTTCATCAGATGCAATCCACCAGGGAACAGCGAAAAAGCGGAAAACGCCCGTCGGTAAAAGCCACCTTCTTTCTTCATCAGATGCAATCCACCAGGGAACAGCGAAAAAGCGGAAACCGCCCGTCGGGAAAAGTCACCTTCTTTCTTCATCAGATGCAATCCACCAGGGAACAGCGAAAAAGCGGAAAACGCCCGTCGGTAAAAGCCACCTTCTTTCTTCATCAGATGCAATCCACCAGGGAACAGCGAAAAAGCGGAAAACGCCCGTCGGTAAAAGCCACCTTCTTTCTTCATCAGATGCAATCCACCAGGGAACAGCGAAAAAGCAGAAAACGCCCGTCGGTAAAAGCCACCTTCTTTCTTCATCAGATGCAATCCACCAGGGAACAGCGAAAAAGCGGAAAACGCCCGTCGGGAAAAGCCACATTCTTTCTTCATCAGATGCAATCCACCAGGGAACAGCGAAAAAGTGGAAAACGCCCGTCGGTAAAAGCCACCTTCTTTCTTCATCAGATGCAATCCACCAGGGAACAGCGAAAAAGCGGAAAACGCCCGTCGGTAAAAGCCACCTTCTTTCTTCATCAGATGCAATCCACCAGGGAACAGCGAAAAAGCGGAAAACGCCCGTCGGGAAAAGCCACCTTCTTTCTTCATCAGATGCAATCCACCAGGGAACAGCGAAAAAGCGGAAAATGCCCGTCGGTAAAAGCCACCTTCTTTCTTCATCAGATGCAATCCACCAGGGAACAGCGAAAAAGCGGAAAACGCCCGTCGGGAAAAGTCACCATCTTTCTTCATCAGATGCAATCCACCAGGGAACAGCGAAAAAGCGGAAAACACCCGTCGGGAAAAGCCACCTTCTTTCTTCATCAGATGCAATCCACCAGGGAACAGCGAAAAAGCGGAAAACGCCCGTCGAGAAAAGCCACATTCTTTCTTCATCAGATGCAATCCACCAGGGAACAGCGAAAAAGGTAAAAGCCACCTTCTTTCTTCATCAGATGCAATCCACCAGGGAACAGCGAAAAAGCGGAAAACGCCCGTCGGTAAAAGCCACCTTCTTTCTTCATCAGATGCAATCCACCAGGGAACAGCGAAAAAGCGGAAAACGCCCGTCGGTAAAAGCCACCTTCTTTCTTCATCAGATGCAATCCACCAGGGAACAGCGAAAAAGCGGAAAACGCCCGTCGGGGAAAAGCCACCTTCTTTCTTCATCAGATGCAATCCACCAGGGAACAGCGAAAAAGCGGAAAACGCCCGTCGGGAAAAGCCACCTTCTTTCTTCATCAGATGCAATCCACCAGGGAACAGCGAAAAAGCGGAAACCGCCCGTCGGGAAAAGTCACCTTCTTTCTTCATCAGATGCAATCCACCAGGGAACAGCGAAAAAGCGGAAAACGCCCGTCGGTAAAAGCCACCTTCTTTCTTCATCAGATGCAATCCACCAGGGAACAGCGAAAAAGCAGAAAACGCCCGTCGGTAAAAGCCACCTTCTTTCTTCATCAGATGCAATCCACCAGGGAACAGCGAAAAAGCGGAAAATGCCCGTCGGTAAAAGCCACCTTCTTTCTTCATCAGATGCAATCCACCAGGGAACAGCGAAAAAGCGGAAAACGCCCGTCGGGAAAAGTCACCATCTTTCTTCATCAGATGCAATCCACCAGGGAACAGCGAAAAAGCGGAAAACACCCGTCGGGAAAAGCCACCTTCTTTCTTCATCAGATGCAATCCACCAGGGAACAGCGAAAAAGCGGAAAACGCCCGTCGAGAAAAGCCACATTCTTTCTTCATCAGATGCAATCCACCAGGGAACAGCGAAAAAGGTAAAAGCCACCTTCTTTCTTCATCAGATGCAATCCACCAGGGAACAGCGAAAAAGCGGAAAACGCCCGTCGGTAAAAGCCACCTTCTTTCTTCATCAGATGCAATCCACCAGGGAACAGCGAAAAAGCGGAAAACGCCCGTCGGTAAAAGCCACCTTCTTTCTTCATCAGATGCAATCCACCAGGGAACAGGGAAAAAGCGGAAAACGCCCGTCGGGAAAAGCCACCTTCTTTCTTCATCAGATGCAATCCACCAGGGAACAGCGAAAAAGCGGAAAACGCCCGTCGGGAAAAGCCACCTTCTTTCTTCATCAGATGCAATCCACCAGGGAACAGCGAAAAAGCGGAAACCGCCCGTCGGGAAAAGTCACCTTCTTTCTTCATCAGATGCAATCCACCAGGGAACAGCGAAAAAGCGGAAAACGCCCGTCGGTAAAAGCCACCTTCTTTCTTCATCAGATGCAATCCACCAGGGAACAGCGAAAAAGCAGAAAACGCCCGTCGGTAAAAGCCACCTTCTTTCTTCATCAGATGCAATCCACCAGGGAACAGCGAAAAAGCGGAAAACGCCCGTCGGGAAAAGCCACATTCTTTCTTCATCAGATGCAATCCACCAGGGAACAGCGAAAAAGCCGAAAACGCCCGTCGGTAAAAGCCACCTTCTTTCTTCATCAGATGCAATCCACCAGGGAACAGCGAAAAAGCGGAAAATGCCCGTCGGTAAAAGCCACCTTCTTTCTTCATCAGATGCAATCCACCAGGGAACAGCGAAAAAGCGGAAAACGCCCGTCGGGAAAAGTCACCTTCTTTTTTCATCAGATGCAATCCACCAGGGAACAGCGAAAAAGCAGAAAACGCCCGTCGGGAAAAGCCACCTTCTTTCTTCATCAGATGCAATCCACCAGGGAACAGCGAAAAAGCGGAAAACGCCCGTCGGGAAAAGCCACCTTCTTTCTTCATCAGATGCAATCCACCAGGGAACAGCGAAAAAGCGGAAAACGCCCGTCGGGAAAAGCCACCTTCTTTCTTCATCAGATGCAATCCACCAGGGAACAGCGAAAAAGCGGAAAACGCCCGTCGGGAAAAGCCACCTTCTTTCTTCATCAGATGCAATCCACCAGGGAACAGCGAAAAAGCGGAAAACGCCCGTCGGGAAAAGCCACCTTCTTTCTTCATCAGATGCAATCCACCAGGGAACAGCGAAAAAGCGGAAAACGCCCGTCGGTAAAAGCCACCTTCTTTCTTCATCAGATGCAATCCACCAGGGAACAGCGAAAAAGCGGAAAACGCCCGTCGGTAAAAGCCACCTTCTTTCTTAATCAGATGCAATCCACCAGGGAACAGCGAAAAAGCGGAAAACGCCCGTCGGTAAAAGCCACCTTCTTTCTTCATCAGATGCAATCCACCAGGGAACAGCGAAAAAGCGGAAAACGCCCGTCGGTAAAAGCCACCTTCTTTCTTCATCAGATGCAATCCACCAGGGAACAGCGAAAAAGCGGAAACCGCCCGTCGGGAAAAGTCACCTTCTTTCTTCATCAGATGCAATCCACCAGGGAACAGCGAAAAAGCGGAAAACGCCCGTCGGTAAAAGCCACCTTCTTTCTTCATCAGATGCAATCCACCAGGGAACAGCGAAAAAGCGGAAAACGCCCGTCGGTAAAAGCCACCTTCTTTCTTCATCAGATGCAATCCACCAGGGAACAGCGAAAAAGCAGAAAACGCCCGTCGGTAAAAGCCACCTTCTTTCTTCATCAGATGCAATCCACCAGGGAACAGCGAAAAAGCGGAAAACGCCCGTCGGGAAAAGCCACATTCTTTCTTCATCAGATGCAATCCACCAGGGAACAGCGAAAAAGCCGAAAACGCCCGTCGGTAAAAGCCACCTTCTTTCTTCATCAGATGCAATCCACCAGGGAACAGCGAAAAAGCGGAAAATGCCCGTCGGTAAAAGCCACCTTCTTTCTTCATCAGATGCAATCCACCAGGGAACAGCGAAAAAGCGGAAAACGCCCGTCGGGAAAAGTCACCTTCTTTCTTCATCAGATGCAATCCACCAGGGAACAGCGAAAAAGCGGAAAATGCCCGTCGGGAAAAGCCACATTCTTTCTTCATCAGATGCAATCCACCAGGGAACAGCGAAAAAGCGGAAAACGCCCGTCGGGAAAAGTCACCTTCTTCCTTCATCAGATGCAATCCACCAGGGAACAGCGAAAAAGGTAAAAGCCACCTTCTTTCTTCATCAGATGCAATCCACCAGGGAACAGCGAAAAAGGTAAAAGCCACCTTCTTTCTTCATCAGATGCAATCCACCAGGGAACAGCGAAAAAGCGGAAAACGCCCGTCGGTAAAAGTTACCTTCTTTCTTCATCAGATGCAATCCACCAGGGAACAGCGAAAAAGCGGAAAACGCCCGTCGGTAAAAGCCACCTTCTTTCTTCATCAGATGCAATCCACTAGGGAACAGCGAAAAAGCGGAAAACGCCCGTCGGTAAAAGCCACCTTCTTTCTTCATCAGATGCAATCCACCAGGGAACAGCGAAAAAGCGGAAAACGCCCGTCGGGAAAAGCCACCTTCTTTTTTCATCAGATGCAATCCACCAGGGAACAGCGAAAAAGCGGAAACCGCCCGTCGGGAAAAGTCACCTTCTTTCTTCATCAGATGCAATCCACCAGGGAACAGCGAAAAAGCGGAAAACGCCCGTCGGTAAAAGCCACCTTCTTTCTTCATCAGATGCAATCCACCAGGGAACAGCGAAAAAGCAGAAAACGCCCGTCGGTAAAAGCCACCTTCTTTCTTCATCAGATGCAATCCACCAGGGAACAGCGAAAAAGCGGAAAACGCCCGTCGGGAAAAGCCACATTCTTTCTTCATCAGATGCAATCCACCAGGGAACAGCGAAAAAGCCGAAAACGCCCGTCGGTAAAAGCCACCTTCTTTCTTCATCAGATGCAATCCACCAGGGAACAGCGAAAAAGCGGAAAACGCCCGTCGGTAAAAGCCACCTTCTTTCTTCATCAGATGCAATCCACCAGGGAACAGCGAAAAAGCCGAAAACGCCCGTCGGTAAAAGCCACCTTCTTTCTTCATCAGATGCAATCCACCAGGGAACAGCGAAAAAGCGGAAAATGCCCGTCGGTAAAAGCCACCTTCTTTCTTCATCACATGCAATCCACCAGGGAACAGCGAAAAAGCGGAAAACGCCCGTCGGGAAAAGTCACCTTCTTTCTTCATCAGATGCAATCCACCAGGGAACAGCGAAAAAGCGGAAAACGCCCGTCGGGAAAAGCCACCTTCTTTCTTCATCAGATGCAATCCACCAGGGAACAGCGAAAAAGCGGAAAACGCCCGTCGAGAAAAGCCACCTTCTTTCTTCATCAGATGCAATCCACCAGGGAACAGCGAAAAAGCGGAAAACGCCCGTCGGGAAAAGCCACCTTCTTTCTTCATCAGATGCAATTCACCAGGGAACAGCGAAAAAGCGGAAAACGCCCGTCGGGAAAAGCCACCTTCTTTCTTCACCAGATGCAATCCACCAGGGAACAGCGAAAAAGCGGAAAACGCCCGTCGGGAAAAGCCACCTTCTTTCTTCATCAGATGCAATCCACCAGGGAACAGCGAAAAAGCGGAAAATGCCCGTCGGTAAAAGCCACCTTGTTTCTTCATCAGATGCAATCCACCAGGGAACAGCGAAAAAGCAGAAAACGCCCGTCGGGAAAAGTCACCTTCTTTCTTCTTCAGATGCAATCCAGCAGGGAACAGCGAAAAAGCGGAAAACACCCGTCGGGAAAAGCCACCTTCTTTCTTCATCAGATGCAATCCACCAGAGAACAGCGAAAAAGCGGAAAACGCCCGTCGAGAAAAGCCACATTCTTTCTTCATCAGATGCAATCCACCAGGGAACAGCGAAAAAGGTAAAAGCCACCTTCTTTCTTCATCAGATGCAATCCACCAGGGAACAGCGAAAAAGCGGAAAACGCCCGTCGGTAAAAGCCACCTTCTTTCTTCATCAGATGCAATCCACCAGGGAACAGCGAAAAAGCGGAAAACGCCCGTCGGTAAAAGCCACCTTCTTCCTTCATCAGATGCAATCCACCAGGGAACAGCGAAAAAGCGGAAAACGCCCGTCGGTAAAAGCCACCTTCTTTCTTCATCAGATGCAATCCACCAGGGAACAGCGAAAAAGCGGAAAACGCCCGTCGGTAAAAGCCACCTTCTTTCTTCATCAGATGCAATCCACCAGGGAACAGCGAAAAAGGTAAAAGCCACCTTCTTTCTTCATCAGATGCAATCCACCAGGGAACAGCGAAAAAGCGGAAAACGCCCGTCGGTAAAAGCCACCTTCTTTTTTCATCAGATGCAATCCACCAGGGAACAGCGAAAAAGCGGAAAACGCCCGTCGGGAAAAGTCACCTTCTTTCTTCATCAGATGCAATCCACCAGGGAACAGCGAAAAAGCGGAAAACACCCGTCGGGAAAAGCCACCTTCTTTCTTCATCAGATGCAATCCACCAGGGAACAGCGAAAAAGCGGAAAACGCCCGTCGAGAAAAGCCACATTCTTTCTTCATCAGATGCAATCCACCAGGGAACAGCGAAAAAGCGGAAAACGCCCGTCGGTAAAAGTTACCTTCTTTCTTCATCAGATGGAATCCACCAGGGAACAGCGAAAAAGCGGAAAACGCCCGTCGGTAAAAGCCACCTTCTTTCTTCATCAGATGCAATCCACCAGGGAACAGCGAAAAAGCGGAAAACGCCCGTCGGTAAAAGCCACCTTCTTTCTTCATCAGATGCAATCCACCAGGGAACAGCGAAAAAGCGGAAAACGCCCGTCGGGAAAAGCCACCTTCTTTCTTCATCAGATGCAATCCACCAGGGAACAGCGAAAAAGCGGAAAACGCCCGTCGGGAAAAGCCACCTTCTTTCTTCATCAGATGCAATCCACCAGGGAACAGCGAAAAAGCGGAAAACGCCCGTCGGGAAAAGCCACCTTCTTTCTTCATCAGATGCAATCCACCAGGGAACAGCGAAAAAGCGGAAAACGCCCGTCGGTAAAAGCCACCTTCTTTCTTCATCAGATGCAATCCACCAGGGAACAGCGAAAAAGCGGAAAACGCCCGTCGGTATAAGCCACCTTCTTTCTTTATCAGATGCAATCCACCAGGGAACAGCGAAAAAGCAGAAAACGCCCGTCGAGAAAAGCCACCTTCTTTCTTCATCAGATGCAATCCACCAGGGAACAGCGAAAAAGCGGAAAACGCCCGTCGGGAAAAGCCACCTTCTTTCTTCATCAGATGCAATCCACCAGGGAACAGCGAAAAAGCGGAAAACGCCCGTCGGGAAAAGCCACCTTCTTTCTTCATCAGATGCAATTCACCAGGGAACAGCGAAAAAGCGGAAAACGCCCGTCGGGAAAAGCCACCTTCTTTCTTCATCAGATGCAATCCACCAGGGAACAGCGAAAAAGCGGAAAACGCCCGTCGGGAAAAGCCACCTTCTTTCTTCATCAGATGCAATCCACCAGGGAACAGCGAAAAAGCGGAAAATGCCCGTCGGTAAAAGCCACCTTCTTTCTTCATCAGATGCAATCCACCAGGGAACAGCGAAAAAGCGGAAAACGCCCGTCGGGAAAAGTCACCTTCTTTCTTCATCAGATGCAATCCACCAGGGAACAGCGAAAAAGTGGAAAACGCCCGTCGGGAAAAGCCACCTTTTTTCTTCATCAGATGCAATCCACCAGGGAACAGCGAAAAAGCGGAAAACGCCCGTCGAGAAAAGCCACATTCTTTCTTCATCAGATGCAATCCACCAGGGAACAGCGAAAAAGGTAAAAGCCACCTTCTTTCTTCATCAGATGCAATCCACCAGGGAACAGCGAAAAAGCGGAAAACGCCCGTCGGTAAAAGCCACCTTCTTGCTTCATCAGATGCAATCCACCAGGGAACAGCGAAAAAGCGGAAAACGCCCGTCGGTAAAAGCCACCTTCTTTCTTCATCAGATGCAATCCACCAGGGAACAGCGAAAAAGCGGAAAACGCCCGTCGGGAAAAGTCACCTTCTTTCTTCATCAGATGCAATCCACCAGGGAACAGCGAAAAAGCGGAAAACGCCCGTCGGGAAAAGTCACCTTCTTTCTTCATCAGATGCAATCCACCAGGGAACAGCGAAAAAGTGGAAAACGCCCGTCGGGAAAAGCCACCTTCTTTCTTCATCAGATGCAATCCACCAGGGAACAGCGAAAAAGCGGAAAACGCCCGTCGAGAAAAGCCACATTCTTTCTTCATCAGATGCAATCCACCAGGGAACAGCGAAAAAGGTAAAAGCCACCTTCTTTCTTCATCAGATGCAATCCACCAGGGAACAGCGAAAAAGCGGAAAACGCCCGTCTGTAAAAGCCACCTTCTTTCTTCATCAGATGCAATCCACCAGGGAACAGCGAAAAAGCGGAAAACGCCCGTCGGTAAAAGCCACCTTCTTTCTTCATCAGATGCAATCCACCAGGGTACAGCGAAAAAGCGGAAAACGCCCGTCGGGAAAAGTCACCTTCTTCCTTCATCAGATGCAATCCACCAGGGAACAGCGAAAAAGCGGAAAACGCCCGTCGGTAAAAGCCACCTTCTTTCTTCATCAGATGCAATCCACCAGGGAACAGCGAAAAAGCGGAAAACGCCCGTCGGTAAAAGCCACCTTCTTTCTTCATCAGATGCAATCCACCAGGGAACAGCGAAAAAGCAGAAAACGCCCGTCGGTAAAAGCCACCTTCTTTCTTCATCAGATGCAATCCACCAGGGAACAGCGAAAAAGCGGAAAACGCCCGTCGGGAAAAGCCACATTCTTTCTTCATCAGATGAAATCCACCATGGAACAGCGAAAAAGCGGAAAACGCCCGTCGGTAAAAGCCTCCTTCTTTCTTCATCAGATGCAATCTACCAGGGAATAGCGAAAAAGCGGAAAACGCCCGTCGGTAAAAGCCACCTTCTTTCTTCATCAGATGCAATCCATCAGGGAACAGCGAAAAAGCGGAAAACGCCCGTCGGTAAAAGCCACCTTCTTTCTTCATCAGATGCAATCCACCAGGGAACAGCGAAAAAGCGGAAAACGCCCGTCGGGAAAAGTCACCTTCTTTCTTCATCAGATGCAATCCACCAGGGAACAGCGAAAAAGCGGAAAACACCCGTCGGGAAAAGCCACCTTCTTTCTTCATCAGATGCAATCCACCAGGGAATAGCGAAAAAGCGGAAAATGCCCGCCGGGAAAAGGCACCTTCTTTCTTCATCAGATGCAATCCACCAGGGAACAGCGGAAAACGCCCGTCGGTAAAAGCCACCTTCTTTCTTCATCCGATGCAATCCAACAGGGAACAGCGAAAAAGCGGAAAACGCCCGTCGGTAAAAGCCACCTTCTTTCTTTATCAGATGCAATCCACCAGGGAACAGCGAAAAAGCGGAAAACGCCCGTCGGTAAAAGCCACCTTCTTTCTTCATCAGATGCAATCCACCAGGGAACAGTGAAAAAGCGGAAAACGCCCGTCGGTAAAAGCCTCCTTCTTTCTTCATCAGATGCAATCCACCAGGGAACAGCGAAAAAGCAGAAAACGCCCGTCGGTAAAAGCCACCTTCTTTCTTCATCAGATGCAATCCACCAGGGAACAGCGAAAAAGCGGAAAACGCCCGTCGGGAAAAGCCACATTTTTTCTTCATCAGATGAAATCCACCAGGGAACAGCGAAAAAGCGGAAAACGCCCGTCGGTAAAAGCCACCTTCTTTCTTCATCAGATGCAATCTACCAGGGAATAGCGAAAAAGCGGAAAACGCCCGTCGGTAAAAGCCACCTTCTTTCTTCATCAGATGCAATCCATCAGGGAACAGCGAAAAAGCGGAAAACGCCCGTCGGTAAAAGCCACCTTCTTTCTTCATCAGATGCAATCCACCAGGGAACAGCGAAAAAGCGGAAAACGCCCGTCGGGAAAAGTCACCTTCTTTCTTCATCAGATGCAATCCACCAGGGAACAGCGAAAAAGCGGAAAACACCCGTCGGGAAAAGCCACCTTCTTTCTTCATCAGATGCAATCCACCAGGGAATAGCGAAAAAGCGGAAAATGCCCGCCGGGAAAAGGCACCTTCTTTCTTCATCAGATGCAATCCACCAGGGAACAGCGGAAAACGCCCGTCGGTAAAAGCCACCTTCTTTCTTCATCCGATGCAATCCAACAGGGAACAGCGAAAAAGCGGAAAACGCCCGTCGGTAAAAGCCACCTTCTTTCTTTATCAGATGCAATCCACCAGGGAACAGCGAAAAAGCGGAAAACGCCCGTCGGTAAAAGCCACCTTCTTTCTTCATCAGATGCAATCCACCAGGGAACAGTGAAAAAGCGGAAAACGCCCGTCGGTAAAAGCCTCCTTCTTTCTTCATCAGATGCAATCCACCAGGGAACAGCGAAAAAGCGGAAAACGCCCGTCGGTAAAAGCCACCTTCTTTCTTCATCAGATGCAATCCACCAGGGAACAGCGAAAAAGCGGAAAACGCCCTTCTGTAAAAGCCACCTTCTTTCTTCATCAGATGCAATCCACCAGGGTACAGCGAAAAAGCGGAAAACGCCCGTCGGTAAAAGCCCACCTTCTTTCTTCATCAGATGCAATCCACCAGGGAACAGCGAAAAAGCGGAAAACGCCCGTCGGTAAAAGCCACCTTCTTTCTTCATCAGATGCAATCCACCAGGGAACAGCGAAAAAGCGGAAAACGCCCGTCGGTAAAAGTTACCTTCTTTCTTCATCAGATGCAATCCACCAGGGAACAGCGAAAAAGCGGAAAACGCCCGTCGGTAAAAGCCACCTTCTTTCTTCATCAGATGCAATCCACCAGGGAACAGCGAAAAAGCGGAAAACGCCCGTCGGTAAAAGCCACCTTCTTTCTTCATCAGATGCAATCCACCAGGGAACAGCGAAAATGCGGAAAACGCCCGTCGGGAAAAGCCACCTTCTTTCTTCATCAGATGCAATCCACCAGGGAACAGCGAAAAAGCGGAAAACGCCCGTCGGGAAAAGCCACCTTCTTTCTTCATCAGATGCAATCCACCAGGGAACAGCGAAAAAGCGGAAAATGCCCGTCGGTAAAAGCCACCTTCTTTCTTCATCAGATGCAATCCACCAGGGAACAGCGAAAAAGCGGAAAATGCCCGTTGGGAAAAGTCACCTTCTTTCTTCATCAGATGCAATCCACCAGGGAACAGCAAAAAAGCGGAAAACGCCCGTCGGGAAAAGCCACCTTCTTTCTTCATCAGATGCAATCCACCAGGGAACAGCGAAAAAGCGGAAAACGCCCGTCGAGAGAAGCCACATTCTTTCTTCATCAGATGCAATCCACCAGGGAACAGCGAAAAAGGTAAAAGCCACCTTCTTTCTTCATCAGATGCAATCCACCAGGGAACAGCGAAAAAGCGGAAAACGCCCGTCGGTAAAAGCCACCTTCTTTCTTCATCAGATGCAATCCACCAGGGAACAGCGAAAAAGCGGAAAACGCCCGTCAGTAAAAGCCACCTTCTTTCTTCATCAGATGCAATCCACCAGGGAACAGCGAAAAAGCGGAAAACGCCCGTCTGGAAAAGCCACCTTCTTTCTTCATCAGATGCAATCCACCTGGGAACAGCGAAAAAGCGGAAAACGCCCGTCGGGAAAAGCCACCTTCTTTCTTCATCAGATGCAATCCACCAGGGAACAGCGAAAAAGCGGAAAACGCCCGTCGGTAAAAGCCACCTTCTTTCTTCATCAGATGCAATCCACCAGGGAACAGCGAAAAAGCGGAAAACGCCCGTCGGTAAAAGCCACCTTCTTTCTTCATCAGATGCAATCCACCAGGGAACAGCAAAAAAGTGGAAAACGCCCGTCGGGAAAACCCACCACCTTTCTTCATCAGATGCAATCCACCAGGGAACAGCGAAAAAGCGGAAAACGCCCGTCGAGAAAAGCCACATTCTTTCTTCATCAGATGCAATCCACCAGGTAACAGCGAAAAAGGTAAAAGCCACCTTCTTTCTTCATCAGATGCAATCCACCAGGGAACAGCGAAAAAGCGGAAACGCCCGTCGGTAAAAGCCACCTTCTTTCTTCATCAGATGCAATCCACCAGGGAACAGCGAAAAAGCGGAAAACGCCCCTCGGGTAAAGCCACCTTCTTTCTTCATCAGATGCAATCCACCAGGGAACAGCGAAAAAGCAGAAAACGCCCGTCGAGAAAAGCCACCTTCTTTCTTCATCAGATGCAATCCACCAGGGAACAGCGAAAAAGCGGAAAACGCCCGTCGGGAAAAGCCACCTTCTTTCTTCATCAGATGCAATCCACCAGGGAACAGCGAAAAAGCGGAAAACGCCCGTCGGGAAAAGCCACCTTCTTTCTTCATCAGATGCAATTCACCAGGGAACAGTGAAAAAGCGGAAAACGCCCGTCGGGAAAAGCCACCTTCTTTCTTCATCAGATGCAATCCACCAGGGAACAGCGAAAAAGCGGAAAACGCCCGTCGGGAAAAGCCACCTTCTTTCTTCATCAGATGCAATCCACCAGGGAACAGCGAAAAAGCGAAAAATGCCCGTCGGTAAAAGCCACCTTCTTTCTTCATCAGATGCAATCCACCAGGGAACAGCGAAAAAGCGGAAAACGCCCGTCGAGAAAAGCCACATTCTTTCTTCATCAGATGCAATCCACCAGGGAACAGCGAAAAAGGTAAAAGCCACCTTCTTTCTTCATCAGATGCAATCCACCAGGGAACAGCGAAAAAGCGGAAAACGCCCGTCGGTAAAAGCCACCTTCTTTCTTCATCAGATGCAATCCACCAGGGAACAGCGAAAAAGCGGAAAACGCCCGTCGGTAAAAGCCACCTTCTTTCTTCATCAGATGCAATCCACCAGGGAACAGCGAAAAAGCGGAAAACGCCCGTCGGGAAAAGTCACCTTCTTCCTTCATCAGATGCAATCCACCAGGGAACAGCGAAAAAGCGGAAAACGCCCGTCGGTAAAAGCCACCTTCTTTCTTCATCAGATGCAATCCACCAGGGAACAGCGAAAAAGCGGAAAACGCCCGTCGGTAAAAGCCACCTTCTTTCTTCATCAGATGCAATCCACCAGGGAACAGCGAAAAAGCAGAAAACGCCCGTCGGTAAAAGCCACCTTCTTTCTTCATCAGATGCAATCCACCAGGGAACAGCGAAAAAGCGGAAAACGCCCGTCGGGAAAAGCCACATTCTTTCTTCATCAGATGCAATCCACCAGGGAACAGCGAAAAAGCGGAAAACGCCCGTCGGTAAAAGCCACCTTCTTTCTTCATCAGATGCAATCTACCAGGGAATAGCGAAAAAGCGGAAAACGCCCGTCGGTAAAAGCCACCTTCTTTCTTCATCAGATGCAATCCATCAGGGAACAGCGAAAAAGCGGAAAACGCCCGTCGGTAAAAGCCACCTTCTTTCTTCATCAGATGCAATCCACCAGGGAACAGCGAAAAAGCGGAAAACGCCCGTCGGGAAAAGTCACCTTCTTTCTTCATCAGATGCAATCCACCAGGGAACAGCGAAAAAGCGGAAAACACCCGTCGGGAAAAGCCACCTTCTTTCTTCATCAGATGCAATCCACCAGGGAATAGCGAAAAAGCGGAAAATGCCCGCCGGGAAAAGGCACCTTCTTTCTTCATCAGATGCAATCCACCAGGGAACAGCGGAAAACGCCCGTCGGTAAAAGCCACCTTCTTTCTTCATCCGATGCAATCCAACAGGGAACAGCGAAAAAGCGGAAAACGCCCGTCGGTAAAAGCCACCTTCTTTCTTTATCAGATGCAATCCACCAGGGAACAGCGAAAAAGCGGAAAACGCCCGTCGGTAAAAGCCACCTTCTTTCTTCATCAGATGCAATCCACCAGGGAACAGTGAAAAAGCGGAAAACGCCCGTCGGTAAAAGCCTCCTTCTTTCTTCATCAGATGCAATCCACCAGGGAACAGCGAAAAAGCAGAAAACGCCCGTCGGTAAAAGCCACCTTCTTTCTTCATCAGATGCAATCCACCAGGGAACAGCGAAAAAGCGGAAAACGCCTGTCGGGAAAAGCCACATTTTTTCTTCATCAGATGAAATCCACCAGGGAACAGCGAAAAAGCGGAAAACGCCCGTCGGTAAAAGCCACCTTCTTTCTTCATCAGATGCAATCTACCAGGGAATAGCGAAAAAGCGGAAAACGCCCGTCGGTAAAAGCCACCTTCTTTCTTCATCAGATGCAATCCATCAGGGAACAGCGAAAAAGCGGAAAACGCCCGTCGGTAAAAGCCACCTTCTTTCTTCATCAGATGCAATCCACCAGGGAACAGCGAAAAAGCGGAAAACGCCCGTCGGGAAAAGTCACCTTCTTTCTTCATCAGATGCAATCCACCAGGGAACAGCGAAAAAGCGGAAAACACCCGTCGGGAAAAGCCACCTTCTTTCTTCATCAGATGCAATCCACCAGGGAATAGCGAAAAAGCGGAAAATGCCCGCCGGGAAAAGGCACCTTCTTTCTTCATCAGATGCAATCCACCAGGGAACAGCGGAAAACGCCCGTCGGTAAAAGCCACCTTCTTTCTTCATCCGATGCAATCCAACAGGGAACAGCGAAAAAGCGGAAAACGCCCGTCGGTAAAAGCCACCTTCTTTCTTTATCAGATGCAATCCACCAGGGAACAGCGAAAAAGCGGAAAACGCCCGTCGGTAAAAGCCACCTTCTTTCTTCATCAGATGCAATCCACCAGGGAACAGTGAAAAAGCGGAAAACGCCCGTCGGTAAAAGCCTCCTTCTTTCTTCATCAGATGCAATCCACCTGGGAACAGCGAAAAAGCGGAAAACGCCCGTCGGTAAAAGCCACCTTCTTTCTTCATCAGATGCAATCCACCAGGGAACAGCGAAAAAGCGGAAAACGCCCTTCTGTAAAAGCCACCTTCTTTCTTCATCAGATGCAATCCACCAGGGTACAGCGAAAAAGCGGAAAACGCCCGTCGGTAAAAGCCACCTTCTTTCTTCATCAGATGCAATCCACCAGGGAACAGCGAAAAAGCGGAAAACGCCCGTCGGTAAAAGCCACCTTCTTTCTTCATCAGATGCAATCCACCAGGGAACAGCGAAAAAGCGGAAAACGCCCGTCGGTAAAAGTTACCTTCTTTCTTCATCAGATGCAATCCACCAGGGAACAGCGAAAAAGCGGAAAACGCCCGTCGGTAAAAGCCACCTTCTTTCTTCATCAGATGCAATCCACCAGGGAACAGCGAAAAAGCGGAAAACGCCCGTCGGTAAAAGCCACCTTCTTTCTTCATCAGATGCAATCCACCAGGGAACAGCGAAAATGCGGAAAACGCCCGTCGGGAAAAGCCACCTTCTTTCTTCATCAGATGCAATCCACCAGGGAACAGCGAAAAAGCGGAAAACGCCCGTCGGGAAAAGCCACCTTCTTTCTTCATCAGATGCAATCCACCAGGGAACAGCGAAAAAGCGGAAAATGCCCGTCGGTAAAAGCCACCTTCTTTCTTCATCAGATGCAATCCACCAGGGAACAGCGAAAAAGCGGAAAATGCCCGTTGGGAAAAGTCACCTTCTTTCTTCATCAGATGCAATCCACCAGGGAACAGCAAAAAAGCGGAAAACGCCCGTCGGGAAAAGCCACCTTCTTTCTTCATCAGATGCAATCCACCAGGGAACAGCGAAAAAGCGGAAAACGCCCGTCGAGAGAAGCCACATTCTTTCTTCATCAGATGCAATCCACCAGGGAACAGCGAAAAAGGTAAAAGCCACCTTCTTTCTTCATCAGATGCAATCCACCAGGGAACAGCGAAAAAGCGGAAAACGCCCGTCGGTAAAAGCCACCTTCTTTCTTCATCAGATGCAATCCACCAGGGAACAGCGAAAAAGCGGAAAACGCCCGTCAGTAAAAGCCACCTTCTTTCTTCATCAGATGCAATCCACCAGGGAACAGCGAAAAAGCGGAAAACGCCCGTCTGGAAAAGCCACCTTCTTTCTTCATCAGATGCAATCCACCTGGGAACAGCGAAAAAGCGGAAAACGCCCGTCGGGAAAAGCCACCTTCTTTCTTCATCAGATGCAATCCACCAGGGAACAGCGAAAAAGCGGAAAACGCCCGTCGGTAAAAGCCACCTTCTTTCTTCATCAGATGCAATCCACCAGGGAACAGCGAAAAAGCGGAAAACGCCCGTCGGTAAAAGCCACCTTCTTTCTTCATCAGATGCAATCCACCAGGGAACAGCAAAAAAGTGGAAAACGCCCGTCGGGAAAACCCACCACCTTTCTTCATCAGATGCAATCCACCAGGGAACAGCGAAAAAGCGGAAAACGCCCGTCGAGAAAAGCCACATTCTTTCTTCATCAGATGCAATCCACCAGGTAACAGCGAAAAAGGTAAAAGCCACCTTCTTTCTTCATCAGATGCAATCCACCAGGGAACAGCGAAAAAGCGGAAACGCCCGTCGGTAAAAGCCACCTTCTTTCTTCATCAGATGCAATCCACCAGGGAACAGCGAAAAAGCGGAAAACGCCCCTCGGGTAAAGCCACCTTCTTTCTTCATCAGATGCAATCCACCAGGGAACAGCGAAAAAGCAGAAAACGCCCGTCGAGAAAAGCCACCTTCTTTCTTCATCAGATGCAATCCACCAGGGAACAGCGAAAAAGCGGAAAACGCCCGTCGGGAAAAGCCACCTTCTTTCTTCATCAGATGCAATCCACCAGGGAACAGCGAAAAAGCGGAAAACGCCCGTCGGGAAAAGCCACCTTCTTTCTTCATCAGATGCAATTCACCAGGGAACAGCGAAAAAGCGGAAAACGCCCGTCGGGAAAAGCCACCTTCTTTCTTCATCAGATGCAATCCACCAGGGAACAGCGAAAAAGCGGAAAACGCCCGTCGGGAAAAGCCACCTTCTTTCTTCATCAGATGCAATCCACCAGGGAACAGCGAAAAAGCGGAAAATGCCCGTCGGTAAAAGCCACCTTCTTTCTTCATCAGATGCAATCCACCAGGGAACAGCGAAAAAGCGGAAAACGCCCATCGAGAAAAGCCACATTCTTTCTTCATCAGATGCAATCCACCAGGGAACAGCGAAAAAGGTAAAAGCCACCTTCTTTCTTCATCAGATGCAATCCACCAGGGAACAGCGAAAAAGCGGAAAACGCCCGTCGGTAAAAGCCACCTTCTTTCTTCATCAGATGCAATCCACCAGGGAACAGCGAAAAAGCGGAAAACGCCCGTCGGTAAAAGCCACCTTCTTTCTTCATCAGATGCAATCCACCAGGGAACAGCGAAAAAGCGGAAAACGCCCGTCGGGAAAAGTCACCTTCTTCCTTCATCAGATGCAATCCACCAGGGAACAGCGAAAAAGCGGAAAACGCCCGTCGGTAAAAGCCACCTTCTTTCTTCATCCGATGCAATCCACCAGGGAACAGCGAAAAAGCGGAAAACGCCCGTCGGTAAAAGCCACCTTCTTTCTTCATCAGATGCAATCCACCAGGGAACAGCGAAAAAGCAGAAAACGCCCGTCGGGAAAAGCCACCTTCTTTCTTCATCAGATGCAATCCACCAGGGAACAGCGAAAAAGCGGAAAACGCCCGTCGGGAAAAGCCACATTCTTTCTTCATCAGATGCAATCCACCAGGGAACAGCGAAAAAGCGGAAAACGCCCGTCGGTAAAAGCCACCTTCTTTCTTCATCAGATGCAATCTACCAGGGAATAGCGAAAAAGCGGAAAACGCCCGTCGGTAAAAGCCACCTTCTTTCTTCATCAGATGCAATCCGTCAGGGAACAGCGAAAAAGCGGAAAACGCCCGTCGGTAAAAGCCACCTTCTTTCTTCATCAGATGCAATCCACCTGGGAACAGCGAAAAAGCGGAAAACGCCCGTCGGGAAAAGCCACCTTCTTTCTTCATCAGATGCAATCCACCAGGGAACAGCGAAAAAGCGGAAAACGCCCGTCGGTAAAAGCCACCTTCTTTCTTCATCAGATGCAATCCACCAGGGAACAGCGAAAAAGCGGAAAACGCCCGTCGGTAAAAGCCACCTTCTTTCTTCATCAGATGCAATCCACCAGGGAACAGCGGAAAACGCCTGTCGGTAAAAGCCACCTTCTTTCTTCATCCGATGCAATCCAACAGGGAACAGCGAAAAAGCGGAAAACGCCCGTCGGTAAAAGCCACCTTCTTTCTTTATCAGATGCAATCCACCAGGGAACAGCGAAAAAGCGGAAAACGCCCGTCGGTAAAAGCCACCTTCTTTCTTCATCAGATGCAATCCACCAGGGAACAGTGAAAAAGCGGAAAACGCCCGTCGGTAAAAGCCTCCTTCTTTCTTCATCAGATGCAATCCACCAGGGAACAGCGAAAAAGCGGAAAACGCCCGTCGGTAAAAGCCACCTTCTTTCTTCATCAGATGCAATCCACCAGGGAACAGCGAAAAAGCGGAAAACGCCCTTCTGTAAAAGCCACCTTCTTTCTTCATCAGATGCAATCCACCAGGGAACAGCGAAAAAGCGGAAAACGCCCGTCTGGAAAAGCCACCTTCTTTCTTCATCAGATGCAATCCACCTGGGAACAGCGAAAAAGCGGAAAATGCCCGTTGGGAAAAGCCACCTTCTTTCTTCATCAGATGCAATCCACCAGGGAACAGCGAAAAAGCAGAAAACGCCCGTCGGGAAAAGCCACCTTCTTTCTTCATCAGATGCAATCCACCAGGGAACAGCGAAAAAGCGGAAAACGCCCGTCGGGAAAAGCCACATTCTTTCTTCATCAGATGCAATCCACCAGGGAACAGCGAAAAAGCGGAAAACGCCCGTCGGTAAAAGCCACCTTCTTTCTTCATCAGATGCAATCTACCAGGGAATAGCGAAAAAGCGGAAAACGCCCGTCGGTAAAAGCCACCTTCTTTCTTCATCAGATGCAATCCGTCAGGGAACAGCGAAAAAGCGGAAAACGCCCGTCGGTAAAAGCCACCTTCTTTCTTCATCAGATGCAATCCACCTGGGAACAGCGAAAAAGCGGAAAACGCCCGTCGGGAAAAGCCACCTTCTTTCTTCATCAGATGCAATCCACCAGGGAACAGCGAAAAAGCGGAAAACGCCCGTCGGTAAAAGCCACCTTCTTTCTTCATCAGATGCAATCCACCAGGGAACAGCGAAAAAGCGGAAAACGCCCGTCGGTAAAAGCCACCTTCTTTCTTCATCAGATGCAATCCACCAGGGAACAGCGGAAAACGCCTGTCGGTAAAAGCCACCTTCTTTCTTCATCCGATGCAATCCAACAGGGAACAGCGAAAAAGCGGAAAACGCCCGTCGGTAAAAGCCACCTTCTTTCTTTATCAGATGCAATCCACCAGGGAACAGCGAAAAAGCGGAAAACGCCCGTCGGTAAAAGCCACCTTCTTTCTTCATCAGATGCAATCCACCAGGGAACAGTGAAAAAGCGGAAAACGCCCGTCGGTAAAAGCCTCCTTCTTTCTTCATCAGATGCAATCCACCAGGGAACAGCGAAAAAGCGGAAAACGCCCGTCGGTAAAAGCCACCTTCTTTCTTCATCAGATGCAATCCACCAGGGAACAGCGAAAAAGCGGAAAACGCCCTTCTGTAAAAGCCACCTTCTTTCTTCATCAGATGCAATCCACCAGGGAACAGCGAAAAAGCGGAAAACGCCCGTCTGGAAAAGCCACCTTCTTTCTTCATCAGATGCAATCCACCTGGGAACAGCGAAAAAGCGGAAAATGCCCGTTGGGAAAAGCCACCTTCTTTCTTCATCAGATGCAATCCACCAGGGAACAGCGAAAAAGCGGAAAACGCCCGTCGGTAAAAGCCACCTTCTTTCTTCATCAGATGCAATCCACCAGGGAACAGCGAAAAAGCGGAAAACGCCCGTCGAGAGAAGCCACATTCTTTCTTCATCAGATGCAATCCACCAGGGAACAGCGAAAAAGGTAAAAGCCACCTTCTTTCTTCATCAGATGCAATCCACCAGGGAACAGCGAAAAAGCGGAAAACGCCCGTCGGTAAAAGCCACCTTCTTTCTTCATCAGATGCAATCCACCAGGGAACAGCGAAAAAGCGGAAAACGCCCGTCAGTAAAAGCCACCTTCTTTCTTCATCAGATGCAATCCACCAGGGAACAGCGAAAAAGCGGAAAACGCCCGTCTGGAAAAGCCACCTTCTTTCTTCATCAGATGCAATCCACCTGGGAACAGCGAAAAAGCGGAAAACGCCCGTCGGGAAAAGCCACCTTCTTTCTTCATCAGATGCAATCCACCAGGGAACAGCGAAAAAGCGGAAAACGCCCGTCGGTAAAAGCCACCTTCTTTCTTCATCAGATGCAATCCACCAGGGAACAGCGAAAAAGCGGAAAACGCCCGTCGGTAAAAGCCACCTTCTTTCTTCATCAGATGCAATCCACCAGGGAACAGCAAAAAAGTGGAAAACGCCCGTCGGGAAAACCCACCACCTTTCTTCATCAGATGCAATCCACCAGGGAACAGCGAAAAAGCGGAAAACGCCCGTCGAGAAAAGCCACATTCTTTCTTCATCAGATGCAATCCACCAGGTAACAGCGAAAAAGGTAAAAGCCACCTTCTTTCTTCATCAGATGCAATCCACCAGGGAACAGCGAAAAAGCGGAAAACGCCCGTCGGTAAAAGCCACCTTCTTTCTTCATCAGATGCAATCCACCAGGGAACAGCGAAAAAGCGGAAAACGCCCGTCGGTAAAAGCCACCTTCTTTCTTCATCAGATGCAATCCACCAGGGAACAGCGAAAAAGCGGAAAACGCCCGTCTGGAAAAGCCACCTTCTTTCTTCATCAGATGCAATCCACCAGGGAACAGCGAAAAAGCGGAAAACGCCTGTCGGGAAAAGCCACCTTCTTTCTTCATCAGATGCAATCCACCAGGGAACAGCGAAAAAGCGGAAAACGCCCGTCGGTAAAAGTCACCTTCTTTCTTCATCAGATGCAATCCACCAGGGAACAGCGAAAAAGCGGAAAACGCCCGTCGGTAAAAGTCACCTTCTTTCTTCATCAGATGCAATCCACCAGGGAACAGCGAAAAAGCGGAAAATGCCCGTCGGTAAAAGCCACCTTCTTTCTTCATCAGATGCAATCCACCAGGGAACAGCGAAAAAGCGGAAAACGCCCGTCGGTAAAAGCCACCTTCTTTCTTCATCAGATGCAATCCACCAGGGAACAGCGAAAAAGCGGAAAACGCCCGTCGAGAAAAGCCACATTCTTTCTTCATCAGATGCAATCCACCAGGGAACAGCGAAAAAGGTAAAAGCCACCTTCTTTTTTCATCAGATGCAATCCACCAGGGAACAGCGAAAAAGCGGAAAACGCCCGTCGGTAAAAGCCACCTTCTTTCTTCATCAGATGCAATCCACCAGGGAACAGCGAAAAAAGCGGAAAACGCCCGTCGTGAAAAGGCACCTTCTTTCTTCATCAGATGCAATCCACCAGGGAACAGCGAAAAAGCGGAAAACGCCCGTCGGTAAAAGCCACCTTTCTTCATCAGATGCAATCCACCAGGGAACAGCGAAAATAGCGGAAAACACCCGTCGAGAAAAGCCACCTTCTTTCTTCATCAGATGCAATCCACCAGGGAACAGCGAAAAAGCGGAAAACAGCTGTCGGTAAAAGCCACGACCTTTCTTCATCAGATGCAATCCACCAGGGAACAGCGGAAAACGCACATCGGTAAAAGCCACTTTCTTTCTTCATCAGATGCAATCCACCAGGGAACAGCGAAAAAGCGGAAAACGCCCGTCGGTAAAAGCCACCTTCTTTCTTCATCAGATGCAATCCACCAGGAAACCGTGAAAAAGCGGAAAACGCCCGTCGTGAAAAGGCACCTTCTTTCTTCATCAGATGCAATCCACCAGGGAACAGCGAAAAACGCCCGTCGGTAAAAGCCACCTTCTTGGACTTCCTGTTCCTGCGCTGAGATGTGAGGAGGGATAAGTAGCAGCTCCATACAGCCCCTGCAATATACAGCGACCTACAGAAACAAATAGCACCCTAGACCAACATATAAAGGCTGCACTGAATTACCAGTTGTCAGTGCATGGATCGTTATCTCCTCAGAAGTGGAGGAACACCATTCAAGCCCAGAGCAGAGAAGAGGGAGGAGGGGGTGAGTGCAGATAACATGGCACCCACAGTGAGGAGGAAGGAGGGGGAGGAGGGAGAGGAACCACAAGGGCTGCTGCAGCAATGTGCAGGAGGCCAAGATAACAGAAGAATTCAGAGTATGCAGAGTGGTACAGAGACATTGGGCTTAGGGGAAAGATATGAGATGGATTACAAAAGGCTGGCAAAAGAAGTGGCAGATCATCTGACAGCAGTAATCAGAGAGGCAATAGCAACCTCAGTGAAGGAGGCTTTGGCTGCGCTGCAGGAGGATGTGGAGCACCATGATATGAGACTGACAGAGGTAGAGCAAAGAGTCTCTGATGCTGAAGAGAATCTGATAAGATTGGAGGGCAGATTTAAGGAGCTAAACACTAATGCTCAGCTTATGAAGGATAAAATAGAAGATCTCGAAAACAGATCTAGGAGGAATAATTTAAGGCTGGTGGGTCTGCCTGAGACAGTGACAACAAAATATTTGGACTCAATCTGTGAAAAAGAATTACCCCAGGCTTTAGGCTTACCACATAGCTGCCGTGTAGAAAGAGCGCACAGAGTGGGACCCATAAGGGAGCAAAGAGATGGTCACAGTAACAATGATAATACCCCCAAGCAAGGTGAAATGTCCAGAGCAAGACAGGTTATTATACCTGGAATACAAAGATAAAGAAGAAATTCTACGGGCCTGCAGGAATAGGAAACAGGCACTATGCATTCAGGGACACAAGATTCTATTATTTGGCGACTTTTCGGCAGAAGTCACACGAAAAAGAAAAGCATTTAGCCAGATCTGCACTGCCCTCTATCACAAAAACATTAAATTTCAGCTTTTATACCCAGCAATACTAAGAGTAAGAGGAGCAGATGGGGTCACAAATACTTTTCGGGATCCTTCAGAGGCGGAGCGATAGATACTACAGGACGGGAGAACACGGCGACAGGAGAGGAATGGAAAAGAAGGGACTTTCACTGATCCGAAACATGCAGATCCTGCAAACATAACATCTGCAGTTAGACCCGACAACGAGCCAGAGTGGAGTCAATCGAGATCCAGACCAGCCAGTCCGAAGGAAAAGCGACAGATGGCGACTTCAGCTGGGAAAAGAGGAGGAAGAGGCAGCAGCTCATGAACAAGCAGGCAAGACAAGGACTTAATTTGAGACTGCTGAATGGAGCCGTATGGTGACAAATGTGCCTTAACTCTCTAAAGTCTCGCCTACCTCCTTCTCTCTTTCTTCTCTATCTCTTTTTCTTTCGCTCCCTTTTTCTCGCTCTTTTTCATGCTTATCACTTTTTCCCTTTTATCATTTACTAATGCTTTTTTTTTTTTTTCCTTCTTCTCCCTCTCTTTTTCTTCTCTTAATGACGGTTTTAGGAGCTTGATAAATTTATAAAGGCTGTTTAGGGGCAAGGAGTTAATAGCCAATAGAGGGGGAGAGGTGACTTAGTGGGGTGGCTTCATGGAGAGCTTGACTTGAAGCAGGGGTTTGAAAGGAGTCTCAATCATCTCAGAAAAAATGGAAGACGTTAATTGTATTTGTAAAATTGGGGATGGGAGGGGTTATATACAGTTGGGGGAGGGGAGGGGAAGAGAGTTGGGGAATCCATGCGACACGGCCTGAAAAAGGAACTGTTGATTTTGGGGATTATGGTTAAGCTCATTACGTGGAATGTTAAGGGACTCAGATCGCCGCACAAACGAAATATGATACTACGTCATCTCAAGACGCTTAAGGTTGTAATGCTTTATTACAGGAGACGCACTTGCAAAAGGATGAGTTCTTCCGTATGAATAAGATGTGGGTGGGAAGGGTATATGGGTCGGGCTCAAACGGTAGGAAAGCAGGGGTTCTTATTTTGATCAATAAAAACTAAACTTTGCACACGAGGTGGAAACACAAGATTCAGATGGAGGAAGATACATACATATAAAGATTTCAGGTACTCAAGGCACTTTTAGTATCCATAATATATATGCACCCAATACGGTACAAAGGTTTTTTTTTTTAAAATATAGCTAATAAGATTTTGCTGGATGGGGATATATGTAAATTGGTGGGGGGAGACTTCAATACAGTGGTTTCTCAGGAAGAAGACAGGAGGAGTCAGGGGAAGCAGGGGAGGAACACGGAGGGGTCGCTGAGAGCATTGTTAAATACAACTACACTACAGGATTGCTGGAGATTATATCACCCGCATGAGAGAGAATTTACACACTATTCCCACCCACACGACTCTTGGTCAAGGATTGACCTTTGGCTGACAAGTGAGAATTTATTGCAGAGGGTAGAAGAGATAGTTATAGAGACTATGGTAATATCGGATCATAGCCCAGTGGTAGTCACTATAGCTGACAAAGTTCAGAGAGGACAGGATTATATATGGCGCTTCCCCTCATTCTTTACTTTGGACGAGAACTTCCATAGAATACTGAGAGAATGGTGGGTGGATTATACATTGACGAATCAGGAGCACAGTGGGGAAACACTATTGTATTGGGAGATGGCTAAGGCAGTTTTGAGAGGGAAAGTGATAGGATGTACGACAAAGGTGAAACGACAGGCACAAGTAAAGTTTCAGGAGGCTAGCCGGGCAGTCAGGGAAGCATATACTGACTTCTTAAAAAAACCATCAAGGGTGACAAAAGCAAAGTGGGTGGAGGCGAAGGGCAATTTTGAGAACTGGGTAGAAAGGAAAGAAGGTATGTACAGGACACAAGAAGAGGCAGAGTTGAATCGTTTCGGGAACAAGGCAGGGAAGTTATTGGCAAATCTGGCAAGGGGACGACGACCGATGACACATATTATGACACTGATAAACGCTGTGGGGAGTAAAACGACAGATCCCAAAGAGATAAACGACATTCTTGGAGACTTCTATGCAGGTTTATATAAAGAGGAGGGGTTAGATGATAGGAGAGAAGGAAATGAGTGGTTAAAAGGAACAAAAATGCCTACGCTCACGGAGGAAAATTTACAGGCTCTGAATAAAGAGGTGACGGAGGAGGAGGTGCTACAGGTTATAGGAGAGTTAAAAACGACAAAGGCCCCGGGACCAGATGGCTTTAGCGGCAGTTTTTTCAAAATTATGAAGGATCAAATCTCACCTATACTGACAGAGTTATTCAATAAGATAATGGACGGGGAAAGAATATCGGGTACACTTAATACAGCCTATATAAAGCTCATTCCTAAAGGAGGAAAGAATTTAGAAGACCCATCTAGTTATAGGCCCATCTCGCTGATTAATCAAGACCTAAAAATTTTAGCGAAGTTGATGGCAAATAGGTTAGCGGCAGTATTGCCAGAGATTATAGATCTCCCCCAGGCTGGCTTTGTTAAAGGATGTTCAGTGGTGACAAACATTAGGAAAGTAATGCTAGCAATTGATGTAGTAAAGCAGACGAGAGAAGGGGGGAGGGGAACCCAGCCTTGATCACCTTGGACGCGGAGAAAGCCTTTGACAATGTGAGGTGGTCATGGCTGGAACAGGTGTTAGATCACCTGGGCTTACACAGAGCTTTTAGGAATTTTGTGAGGGTCCTTTATGCAAATCCTCAGGCAAGAGTGAGTACCCCGGGATTTCTGTCAAAAACATTTCCTTTGATGAAGGGAACCAGGCAAGGATGCCTGATGTCACCACTATTGTTTAACTTGGCTATTGAACCACTGGATAGACGTTTGAATGAGGGGAGGTGGTTTGAAGGGATCAAGGTAGGAAGGAAGTCATTGCACTCAGCCTTATTTGCTGATGATATAATCCTGTTCATGAGCAAACCTAAAACACAATTGAGTAGAGTCATAGAACAAATTGAGGAGTTTGGGAGGTTAGCAGGGTTTAGACTTAACAAAAACAAATGTGAAATTCTCTTCTTGGACGGAAAGAGAGCGGAGGGGGAGAGGGGTGCATTATGTGACATTCCAATAGCTAGAAATACAATTAAATACTTGGGAGTACAGGTTGGGAGGGATACAAAAACCATATATTTATTAAATTATTCCCCTTTGATCGAGAAAATTGAACGTGAACTGCAAGGTTGGGCAAATTTGCCGTTGACTCTTCTGGGAAGAAATCATCTAATAAAAATGATGAGCTTTTCCAAGCTTCTCTATCCAATGCAGACAATCCCATTGCTTCTTAAACACTCGGATGTGAACAGATTGACAAAAGCGTTCTCACGTTTTTTGTGGAAGGGATCTAGGCCGAGGATTAGTGCCAAAAAGCTAATGTTATCAACAGAAAATGGAGGGATCAGACTACCTAACATCAGGGGGTACAATTTGGCCTGTATCTTAAGACATGTAGTCGATTGGATTAGACGAACAAGTAGGTATTCTGACTGGGATATAGAGGCAGAATATTGTAAACCTTGGGACCTGAGTTCAATCCTACATACCTCCATTCCAAATTTGCCGCCCAACATTAAACACTCACTGATTTGTAGAGACACAGTGATGACTTGGAAGGAGGTTAGGAAAAAGTTCGGGTTAGCCTGGAACATCTCCAAATTCCTTAATATATGGGCTTGTCCTGACTTTCCACAGGGAAGGGAAAATTATCTCTTTAAAGAATGGAGGGGAAAAGGGATTGGAACGCTAAAAAACCTGATGCATGATACAGAACGGAGATGGATGACGTGTGAGGAGTTGAGAGCAAAGTATGACTTGCGCCCATTCCAGACTCTCCAGTTTGAACAGGTGAAACAAGGGATAATGAAGAAACTATACAACATAAATAACAAATATGAGGCAAATCAGATGGATGCGATCATATTAAGGGACATCCATGCCACAAATATATCAAGTCTTTATGGAAATATGAGAGAAGTGTTAGTCCCTAACATATCAGGAAGAATGTTGGAAGGGTGGGCAAAGCAGTTGGGAGATCAAGAAGTGGAGGAGAAGATTTTGAATGGTTGGATGGTGATGAGAAAGAAGATTGTGAATGAGAACTTAAGAGATACCCAATTCAGGATCATACATAGAGCTATCTATGGATTTAATATACTGAATGCAAGACATCCAGATAAGATGATGAGTTGTCCAAATTGTGGTACGGAAAAAACAGATCTATATCATGGGATATGGCAGTGCGAAAGGATTGAAAGATTTTGGAAACAAGTCCAAGGGGTAGTGAGGAAAATCTGGAATAGAAATGTAGAGTTAGATCCAATGGTCTGGTTATTTCACTATCAGCATCGAGAGGAGGGAGAGAAAGGGGGAGACAAGTTACCGAATCTTTTCCATGATATAGCAATGATAAGTAAAAGGGCTATTCTTCAGAAGTGGCTGGTGAAGGAAATACCAACAAAATAAGAACTTGTTAATCAATTGAAAAAAACGCTCATGTTGGAGAAGGTGATGATGGAGAGGTGTAAAGAAAGGATGAAAGCAAAATTTTTCAGTAAATGGAGAAAGTTCATAAGCGTTATATGTTCTAGAGAAGAAACAATACAAATAATGTCCACATTTGTGTCTACGGAATGGTACATAAAGGAAGACCTGTCAGGATCCCTGTGCGAGCTGAAAGTATAGGCCAAATTCTGGGTTGTGTCGCATGGAGAGGGGAGGGGGGGGTGGGAGGGATAGTGTTTATAAGTAATGTTTGTAACAAGTTATCAAGGAATGCTGAATGTAGCGGAGACTGAATAATGGAAATATACATTGACGAAGAAGGGGAAGGAGCAAATTTGATGACCGTGACAAATATTTGATCGATAAATTGTAGAGACTGTTATTTGATATTTTGATTTGTTGACCCTTATTTTCTTCATTCTGTACCCTTTTTTACCATTACAAGAAAAGAAATAAAAATTTGGTTTAAAAAAAAAAAAAAAAGCCACCTTCTTTCTTCATCAGATGCAATCCACCAGGGAACAGCGAAAAAGCGGAAAACGCCCGTCTGTAAAAGCCACCTTCTTTCTTCATCAGATGCAATCCACCAGGGAACAGCGAAGAAGCGGAAAACGCCCGTCGGGAAAACCCACCTTTTTTCTTCATCAGATGCAATCCACCAGGGAACAGCGAAAAAGCCCGTGGGTAAAAGCCACCTTCTTTCTTCATCAGATGCAATCCACCAGGGAACAGCGAAAAAGCGGAAAACGCCCGTCGGTAAAAGCCACATTCTTTCTTCATCAGATGCAATCCACCAGGGAACAGCGGAAAACACCCGTCAGTAAAAGCCACCTTCTTTCTTCATCAGATGCAATCCACCAGGGAACAGCGAAAAAGCGGAAAACGCCCGTCGGTAAAAGCCACCTTCTTTCTTCATCAGATGCAATCCACCAGAGAACAACGAAAAAGCGGAAAACGCCCGTCGGTAAAAGCCACCTTCTTTCTTCATCAGATGCAATCCACCAGGGAACAGCGAAAAAGCGGAAAACGCCCGTCGGTAAAAGCCACCTTCTTTCTTCATCAGATGCAATCCACCAGGGAACAGCGAAAAAGCGGAAAACGCCCGTGGGTAAAAGCCACCTTCTTTCTTCATCAGATGCAATCCACCAGGGAACAGCGAAAAAGCAGAAAACGCCCGTCGGTAAAAGCCACCTTTTTCTTCATCAGATGCAATCCACCAGGGAACAGCGAAAAAGCGGAAAACGCCCGTGGGTAAAAGCCACCTTCTTTCTTCATCAGATGCAATCCACCAGGGAACAGCGAAAAAGCAGAAAACGCCCGTCGGTAAAAGCCACCTTCTTTCTTCATCAGATGCAATCCACCAGGGAACAGCGAAAAAGCGGAAAACGCCCTTCGGTAAAAGCCACCTTCTTTCTTCATTAGATGCAATCCACCAGGGAACAGCGAAAAAGCGGAAAACGAACGTCGGGAAAAGCCACCTTCTTTCTTCATCATATGTAATCCACCAGGGAACAGCGAAAAAGCGAAAAACGCCCGTCGGTAAAAGCCACCTTCTTTCTTCATCAGATGCAATCCACCAGGGAACAGCGGAAAACGCCAGTCGGTAAAAGCCACCTTCTTTCTTCATCAGATGCAATCCACCAGGGAACAGCGAAAAAGCGGAAAACGCCTGTCGGTAAAAGCCACCTTCTTTCTTCATCAGATGCAATCCACCAGAGAACAACGAAAAAGCGGAAAACGCCCGTCGGTAAAAGCCACCTTCTGTCTTCATCAGATGCAATCCACCAGGGAACAGCGAAAAAGCGGAAAACGCCCGTCGGGAAAAGCCACCTTCTTTCTTCATCAGATGCAATCCACCAGGGAACAGCGAAAAAGCGGAAAACGCCCGTCTGGAAAAGCCACCTTCTTTCTTCATCAGATGCAATCCACCAGGGAACAGCGAAAAAGCGGAAAATGCCCGTCGGGAAAAGCCACCTTTTTCCTTCATCAGATGCAATCCACCAGGGAACAGCGAAAAAGCCCGTGGGTAAAAGCCACCTTCTTTCTTCATCAAATGCAATCCACCAGGGAACAGCGAAGAAGCGGTAAACGCCCGTCGGGAAAACCCACCTTTTTTCTTCATCAGATGCAATCCAACAAGGAACAGCGAAAAAGCGGAAAACGCCCATCGGTAAAAGCCACCTTCTGTCTTCATCAGATGCAATCCACCAGGGAACAGCGAAAAAGCGGAAAACGCCCGTCGGTAAAAGCCACCTTCTTTCTTCATCAGATGCAATCCACCAGGGAACAGCGAAAAAGCGGAAAACAGCCGTCGGTAAAAGCCACCATCTCAAGTGCCAGCCATGAAGAGCACAGTTGCCATACACACGGGTAGCGGGGCCCCAACAGCTTCACGCCAAGGGGACACAACGGACACTAAAAATTGTACACGGAGGTAAAGGTCCGGGCTATCATACGACACCGGTGGGAGCGGACACCTGGACGGGCTCCCCTGAAGTGACTGTGATGCACAGAGATTCTGGTTTATCTACAGTGTGAGTGTCTGCTTTATATCTCCATCCAGCACCATGACTACCGACAGTGAGTACTCTGTTCTCCTGCACCCAGCGCTCCCAATAATCCCACCAAATCCCCAGAGGCCGGGGCCTTCCCTACCTGCGGAGGGACTGACACCTTGCTGCCCCACACCATCTGCCCCGGTACTTCCATCAGCAGCGGCGGTACTCCCCTTACTGCAACCCACAGGTGGTGACACGAACTTCTCCCCTGTAAATATCACCCTTTTCAAGGATCTGAGTGTTAGCCAAGCCTAGGTCCGGATCCCTCGAGCAACGACCACCCCGGATCCAAGCACCCCGGTCTGCGCCGGGGCGGCACAAAGACCTAACGCCAGAACAGGAGCATCTAACGACTAAACTGAGGGACATGGAGGAGACAATCAAGGACTTTCAAAATCCTCTGGACATACCAGTGTGCTGGAAATAAGACAGAATCAAACTGCTAAAATGTAAGAAGGCCGGGGGCAGTGACGGCATCCTGCCTGATATGATCAAATACAGTTCCCCAGACATTCATGCAGCACTGGCAAAGCTATTCGCCCATATCCTGAGTGCTGGCTACTTCCCTGAAAGCTTGAATCAAGGTCTCATAACGCCCATCTACAAGAATGGAGACCGATATGATCCAGCAAACTACAGAGGGATTTGTGTCAACAGCATACTTGGAAAACTGTTTAACAGCATCATTAATAAAAGGATTATCGCCTTCCTCACCCAGGGTGACATCCTCAGCAGAAGCCAAGCTGGGTTCATACCAAACCACAGCACCACCGATCACATCTACACCCTGCACAGCCTCATCAAGACCCACGTCCACAGCAAAAAACATAGGAAAATATTTGCATGTTTCGTGGACTTCAAAAAGGCATTTGACTCAGTGTGGCATCCTGGCCTGTTCCTGAAACTTCTGGAGAGCGGAATAGGTGGCAGAACCTACGACGTGATCAAGAACTCACACTGAGAACCGGTGCAGCGTGAAAGTGAACGGGAAGAGGATGGCTTTCTTCTGACAGGGCCGTGAGGTCAGACAGTGCTGCAGCCTGAGCGCAACTCTATTCAACAGCTATATATGATATATAATGGACTAGCAGCAGCTCTAGAGTCCTCCCCCACTCCAGGCCTCAGTCTGCATGACCGAGAGGTGAAGTTCCTACTTTCCCCAACCAAAAGAGGCCTCCAAGATAAAATTCATGACCACATGGGCGCTTCCCATCAACCAAAAGAAGACCAAAGTCATGGTGTTTCAGAAGAGGAACCAGAATAAAATACCCACTCCCTCCTTCACATTAAACGGCTCCACGTTGGAGAAGACCAGCAACTATACCTACCTCGGGCTGGAGCTGAGCAATAACGGGAGCCTCAAGCAGGCAGCAGAAGCCCTGAAAGGAAAAGAGTGCAGAACCTTCTACGTCATCAGAAGACAATTGTACCACCTCAAACCACCTGTGAGAGTCTGGCTCAAGATATTTGACAGCGTCATCACCCCTATACTGCTGTATGGCAGCGAGTTATGGGGCCCAGTGACCTACCCAGACCACACAAAGTGGGATCCCAGCCCAACCGAAGTCTTCCACATGGAGTTCTGTAAATATCTCCTCCAAGTCATCACAACTCCTAAAACATAGCTTGTCGGGCAAAGCTGGGCCAATTCCCCTTATGGCTCAGTATACCCAAGAGGGCGCTATCACACCAAGCGCACATACAGAAAAGCAACCCCAGCTCCTACTATCATAAAGCCTTGCTGAGCTAGAGCCCAGAGAAAGCCAGGAACCCCGGAAGCCAGTAAAGCCTAAGTCAGCAACATATCCTGACAAAAGCACAAATAAAAGAGATCACAGAGAGCTGCAAGATGCAATACATAGAGGATTGGAAGAATGAATTAGAGAACTCCAAGAAACTCACCATCTACCGGTCACTGCGGAGAGACTACACTCTGGCCCCATATCTGGAGAGGCTATGCCACTCCAAAGACAGGCAGACCCTGAGTCTATACAGACTGCACACAGCCTAGCGGTTGAAACACGGCGGCACCGACAGACATAGAAGCCATGGAAGAACAGACTGTGCCAGCACTGCCAGCAGGGGGCTCTGGAGGACGAGGCACATTTCCTGCTGCACTGTAACAAATACTCAGCAATGAGGGCCTCCCACTTCCAGAAACTTACCACTCATACAGACAGACAGAGAAAGAGACAGACAGAGACAGACAGACAAATAGACAGAGAGGAAAACAGCAGACCAAGAGAGACAGACAGAGAGGCAGACAGAAACAGAGACAGACAGGGAAAGAGTCAGATGGACAGAGAGACAGAAGCAGACAGGGAAAGAGACAGAGACTGAAAGGCCAAGAGACAGACACACAGAAACAGAGAGAGACAGAGAGAAACAGACAAACAGAGACAGACAGGGAAAGAAACAGACACAGACAGAAGCAGACAGGGAAAGAGACAGACTAAGAGGCCAAGAGACAGACAGAGGGATATAGAGACAGACAGACAGAAACAGAGAGAGACAGAGACAAAGAGAAAAAGACAGGGAAAGAGACAGACAGAGACTAAGAAGCCAAGAGAGAGAGACCGACAGAGTTAGACAAAGAGATACAGATAAAGAGACAGACAGGGAAAGAGACAGACAGACAGACGCAGACAGGAAAAAAGATAGACCGAGACTGACAGGCCAAGAGACAGACAGACAGAGGGATAGAGAGACAGACAGAGACAGAGAGAGACCAACAGAAACCGAGAGAGACATACACAGAGAGACAAAGAGAAATAGAGACAGACAGAGACTGGCAGGTCAAGAGAGAGAGAGACAGAGAAACTGCCTTAGTCATTGCTTTGGCAATTCTAATTGTATTTTGGTCCTGCCAATAAAGCCTATTTGATTTGATAGACAAAGAGATATAGAGACAGACAGGGAAAGAGACAGACAGAGAGACAGACAGAAACAGAGAGAGACAGACAGAAGCAGACAGGGAAAAAGACAAACAGAGAGAGACAGGGAAATAGACAGAGAGAGACAGAGAGAGAGAAATTGACAGACACACAGAGACAGAGGGATAGAGACAGACAGACACTGATACAGAGACAGACAGAGAGCTATACAGACAGAAACAGACACTGACAGAGTCAGACAGACAGGGAAAGAGACAGACAGAAACAGAGAGAGACAGACAGGGAAAGAGACAGACAAACAGAGAGAGAGACAGACAGAGAGGCAGACAGAAACAGACAGACAAAATGAGACAGACAGAGAGGCAGAAGCAGACAGGGTAAGAGACAGACACACAGCGACACAGAGAGAGACAGATAGAGACAGACAAAGAGATACAGAGACAGACAGGGAGACAGACAGAGGGATAAAGAGACAGACAGAGACAGAGAGAGACATACAGTGAGAGACAGAGAGAGACAAAGAGAAACAGAGAGACAGGGAAAGAGACTGATAGGCCAAGAGACAGAGGGTGAGATAGACAAAGAGATACAGAGACAGACAGAGACATAAGCAGACAGGGAAAAGGACAGACAGAGACTCACAGCCCAAGAGACAGACAGACAGTGACAGACAAAGACAGGCAGACACTGAGCCTGTATAGACTGAGTGCCCACAGCCTAGAGGTGGAAACAGTGCGTCGCCGACAGACATAGAAGCTGCGGGAGAACAGACTGTGCCAGCACTGCCAGCAGGGGGTTCTGGAGGACGAGGCACATTTCCTGCTGCACTGTAACTGTTAAGGTGGCCATAAATTTACAGTGATGAAAAAACGAAACTTGGAACTTCTAGCTCAGTCGGTAGAGCATGAGACTCTTAATCTCAGGGTCGTGGGTTTTAGCCCCACGTTGGGCGCCATCTGTTAAGGTGGCCATAAATTTACAGTGATGCAATCTAATTAAGCATTTACCTTAAGGCCGTCTGCATCCAAATGATGAGTCATTTGCTAGTAGCATGCATGCTATTCTTTCATACAGACCAGAGAAATGTACACGGATCTGCATAGAAAATATGACTAGTTTAATTACGGAAGTTCACATACATTTAAAGAAATCAGTTGCCTTAGTAGCCAATACTTGATACATCTCCTATTGGGTAAACTATAAAAAGAGCGTATTTTGCGATATATATATATATTTATATATATATAATTTATTTATATGTATATAAATATACACGTGTGTGTCATCATTTTATATTAAGCGAAGTCAGCATGATTCACTTGTCACATGAATGTCCAGACTGTCTGGTGAGTCTTTATGATGTCTGAATGCAAATATAGGTGTGATACACAGTTCAAGCACTATCTTAAATCCTGTTTTTTAGATATCTTCATATCACTCTTAATACTCATAATAGTTCATAATCTTGTCCATAACATTCCCCCCTTTGGAGATAGCTAAAAATCTTTCCTTACTTTCGTCGAGTCTATTGATCTGTCCTAATGCCGATGGTTACCTCACTCGCATACGAGATAACCCATCCTTTGTGGATGAATCTCCCAACACCCAACAGACTATGCATAGGAAGTCAGATCCTGACCGTATCCTCTTGAGGGGGAAACGTGGAGGTAGTCCCCTAATCAGCTCATATTTATCAGGGTTGGTTTCACTCAGAGTCTCATATTCCTCACTCCTCAGACGGTAATGGTGGGACATCATCAAAGGTGGGATGCACAGTCATCTTGTGGTCCACAGGCCAATTCTAAAAGACGATGAACTTTGAGATCTATCATCTTCTTGGCACAGAAGTATCGGGTAGAAGAGGGAAGACAGCCATCTCCTGGTCCCAGCTCCGACATCTTTTGTGGTGGGATGCATGGATCTTTATAAGAAAGAAAGAGAGAGAGAGAAAAAGAAAGAGAGAAAGAGAGAGAAAGAGAAAGATCTGGTGGATCTGGAGGAGAAAACTCAAGAACATATATTAGGCAAATGTTTTAGTAACTTTAACTAAACTTGTTTATCTGGGGTTCTTCTAAACAGGATTTCATAGGGTCTCAACTTAGCTGCTGGGGTGTGTTTGACACTGAACAATGCAAGGGGAAGACTCTCATGCCCTTGCTTCCTACACTGCACCATCCTCCCAACCCTCCCTCTATTCTGTGGCTGGTATGGGGTGTGTAGGTCTGTTCTGTGTCCAATGCCTGCCATATCTCTTTGGCTGGCAGTAAAAGCAGGTCACTAGCCATTTCCTATGGTCTCCGGGAGCCCACAGCCGCACCCTAGGTCAGTCCTCTTTTTCTTCTGAGACTTGCTCTTGTAGGGTCAGGACAATGTTTTCTCAAGACTTTCCATCTTTCCTTTCTTCTTCACATTGGGGTCATTTAAAAAGCACAGATTGACTGACTGTTTCTGTGGTAAGTGGTCTTAGGGCTTCTTTGGATGTTCTGTCAGCAAGGCATTTCTTACTGCTTCCCTTGACTCCTCCAATGTAGGCCTCAACCCTGCTCACCGCAACTCTGTCTGGCAATAGTAAAGCTTCCATCAGTTCTTCTATGGCCTCATGGTGGTGTACAGTTCCACTGGCGGTGATCAAGTCTCTTGTCTTCCAATCAGAGTAGATGTTGTCTGCAATCTTGCAGGCTTCAGTGAGAGCACATACCTCTGCTTCTTGTGCAGACAGGGATGCGGGTAGCGACTGCTCTATCAGCACAGTGTATTCTGCTACCACCACCATACCCATGTGGAACCATCTTCTTGATGCACATCTTGATCCATCCACAAAGAAGTTAAGTCAGGGTCTAAAGGTGTATCCGTCACTGTATCGAATCCAGAATTTCCTGCCTCAGCTATGCCAGAGTCGACTACCTCTTCCACCAAGGTGTCATAGGTGGGACACTCCCCCCTTGGAAGAGGGACATGATGATACTCTTCAGGTGACCGTGAATGCAGCACATCTGTATGTGGGGTGGTCTTGCAAGCTGCTAGATTCATCTCCATACCTCTTGCCTGAAAGGGAGTGTCTTGGTTCTTTATTCTGTAATCAGGAGTTAAAAGCTGTAGTTGTTTGCATATGGGCTCTCGGAGACCTGATACAAAGGACTATATCCAGGTTTGTAAGAAAGAGCAATGGGTGTAAGTTGGGGTCCGGAGAACACTGACATTCTAAAAACTAAGATCCCCTAAAACCTCAGGGAAAAAGAGCCCAAAAGTGTTTGGTAACTAGCAAGCAGCACCCCCCCGACTACATATACACAACTAGAAATAGCAGTGGAGCGTGCCTACTCTACCTCTCCTGTGCTGACCCTGTAACTGGGGACCCTGCACACTCCCTCATCCCGACGGTAGACCTAATGGTGGTCAGGGCCGAACCTCCAGCGTATCCCTATCTCCTGATAGACCCTGCTAACTAAAACACAAAGGATAGACTGAGGCATAAAGGATCACTGGGTGCTGTCAACAAAAACCTAATATATGCCAACTCCTGATGATCAAAATTCCCTGAGGTCCACACGATCCTCCCCCCACTACATCAGGGAATTCTTGTGCAAGATACCAGGCAGGATAACATACAAGCGAGATTATCTCAAAACTAGGCTGAGCAGCAACTGCCATAGGCAGAAAAATATTCACTGTCCACCATGACTAATAGTGAGAAGTCTATATGGTCTAATAAATTGTATACTAGGTACAGCAAAAACAAATATGCAAAAGTGAAGGGAAAAAGTTTGCACAGGACTATCAGCAATGTCCTTTGTTAAGGTTCATTAGTGGTAACACCATGGAGCACAACTGCATATGACCTAAAACGTAGTGTGGAATTCAGGTCCCTCCTCTGCAGCCTCTGCTGCATCAGCAATAAACAGAGCAGTGGCTTTGGGTCCTAAGATGGCGGCTGAAAACAAAAATAGGGAACTGGGTGTCAGCCAGACTAAAATGGCGTCAAAAGAGGAACTATGTAGTGACTGGGATAAAATGGCTGCTGAAAGAGGAAGTAGGTATTGGCCAAAAACGGCGTCTGAAGAGGCCTGAGAGGGAGGGAAATGGGTTGTGCCATCTACAGTCAGGAGGTATTCCATCTGTCACTGGGACAGAAAATGCATACTAATTAAAGAATGTATGTCTGGATATTCCCCTATACATTGTGACTGGTGTGCAACTCTTTATCCTATTGTTTAGTTGTATATTTTTGAGTCTTGCACCCTGTTCAAACCATAGGTGTTCCAGACGTACATAGCCATGTGTCTTATTTCACATACATAGTTTGGTCCTTTGCTTCCCATACAGAGCAAGTTTTTAACTGCAGGTGAGGTTACACATAGGTTAGGGACCCCAAAAATAGAGATTACCTTGACGTTTTGGATTGGGGCCTCCGTTGCATTGATCAATACAATGGCTTAAAGCCAGCTTTACACCTTACAATTAGGTGTGCGATCTCGTATGCGATGTGACACGCCCAGGTCGCATATGCGATTGAATGAGATTGCACGCAGGTCGTTCATTTGCTGTCACACGAGCGTTAGTAGTCTATGTTAAATTGATCAATTTTATGTGCGATCCTTTAGATCATGTGTTCTGTGACGTATGCATTTGGCACCCTTTTTTTTTTTTATTTATTGACTTGCCAAGCATGTGTAATGTGTAGGGATGCGTTTTTACTATGTCATCTGCCATTCAGCTCTGCTACATGGCCGCTGACAGCAGACACAGACAGCCATGTAGCAGAGCTGAATGGCAGATGACAGCAGACACAGACAGAGCCGCACTGTCAGAATGAACTCGGGTGAACTTCACCCGACTTCATTGTCATGCTGCGGCTCTGTCTGTGCCGTGCCCTGATTAGCGGTCACCTGTGAAGGACTCACCGGTGACCGCTAAACTCCTGAGTAACTGAATTGAGCAGCCCTCTCTCATATACTTACTGCTCCCCGATCCCCAGCGCTACTTGGCGTTCACACTGCTCCGGCGGCTTTTACTGTTTTGAAAAAGCCGGCCGCTCATTAAACAATCTCGTATTCCCTGCTTACCCCGCCCACCGGCGCCTATGATTGGTTACAGTGAGACACGCCCCCCACGCTGAGTGACAGGTGTCACACTGCACCCAATCACAGCAGCCGGTGGGCGTGTCTATACTGTGTAGTGAAATAAATAATTAAATAATTAAAAAAAACGGCGTGCGGTCCCCCCCAATTTTAAAACCAGCCAGATAAAGCCATACGGCTGAAGGCTGGTATTCTCAGGATGGGGAGCCCCCCAGCCTAACAATATCAGCCAACAGCCGCCCAGAATTGCCGCATACATTAGATGCGACAGTTCTGGGACTGTACCCGGCTCTTCCCAATTTGCCCTGGTGCGTTGGCAAATCGGGGTAATAAGGAGTTATTGGCAGCCCATAGCTGCCAATAAGTCCTAGATTAATCATGTTAAGCGTCTATGAGACACCTTCCATGATTAATCTGTAAATTACAGTAAATAAACACACACACCCGAAAAAATCCTTTATTAGAAATAAAAAACACAAACATATACCCTGGTTAACCACTTTAATCAGCCCCAAAAAGCCCTCCATGTCCGGCGTAATCCAGGATGCTCCAGCGGCGCATCCAGCGCAGCTGCATGGAGGTGACCGGAGCTGCAGAATACACCGCCGCTCCGGTCACCTCCACACAGCAACTGAAGAGAGCCGCGCGATCGGCTGAGCTGTCAGTGAGGTTACCCACTGTCACTGGATACAGCGGTGGCCGCGGGTAACCTCAGTGACAGCTCAGCTGATCGCGCTACTCACCGCCGCTCCTCTCACCTCCACGCAGCAACTGAGGTGAGTAGCGCGATCAGCTGAGCTGTCACTGAGGTTACCCGCGGCCACCGCTGGATCCAGTGACAGCGGGTAACCTCAGTTACAGCTCAGCTGATCGTGCGGCTGTCTTCAGTTGCTGTGTGGAGGTGACCGGAGCAGCTGTGTCTGCTGCAGCTCCGGTCACCTCCATGCAGCAGCGCTGGATGCGACGCTGGAGCATCCTGGATTACGCCGGACATGGAGGGCTTTTTTGGGCTGATTAAAGTGGTTAACCAGGGTATATGTTTGTGTTTTTTATTTCTAATAAAGGATTTTTTCGGGTGTGTGTGTTTATTTACTGTAATTTACAGATTAATCATGGAGGGTGTCTCATAGACGCTTAACATGATTAATGTAGGACTTATTGGCAGCTATGGGCTGCCAATAACTCCTTATTACCCCGATTTGCCAACGCACCAGGGCAAATCGGGAAGAGCCGGGTACAGTCCCAGAACTGACGCATATAATGTATGCGGCAATTCTGGGCGGCTGTTGGCTGATATTGTTAGGCTGGGGGGCTCCCCATAACGTGGAGCTCCCCATACTGAGAATACCAGCCTTCAGCCGTATGGCTTTATCTGGCTTGTTTTAAAATTAGGGGGGACCGCACGCCGTTTTTTTAAATTATTTAATTATTTATTTCACTACACAGTATAGACACGCCCACCGGCTGCTGTGATTGGGTGCAGTGTGACACCTGTCACTCAGCGTGGGGGGCGTGTCTCACTGTAACCAATCATAGGCGCCGGTGGGCGGGGTAAGCCGGGAAAACGAGATTGTTTAATGGGCGGCCACCTTTTTCAAAATAGTAAAAGCGGCCGGAGCAGTGTGAACGCCGTGCAGCATCGGGGATCGGTGAGTATATGAGAGAGGGGGATAGACTGACATGGACAGAGAGAGAGGGACAAAGATAGTGACCGACTGACAGAGATTAGTGATTGACAGACATTGTGAGGCGCTTCAGAATGCAGCTTTTCAGCTGCGCTCTGAAGCGGAAGCTGCGGTGCAGAGCGCACACCTGCGCACATAGCCTCAGACATCACAATCGTATGAGGGATGTCACACGTTACAATTGCCTAGGTTCATACAACAAAACGTCCAATGTATGAGGAATAAACGACGTGTATGCGATCACCGTATTTGCGTTCAATCTTGATCGCGCGTAGGTGTCACACGCAAATACGTCACGAACGATGCCGGATGTGCGTCACTTACAACTTGACCCCGACGACGGATTGAAAGATTTATTGAAGCGTGTAAAGCAGGCATAACATCTATTATTCATAGCAGTTATGCACATTCCATTTTCATGTTTTTCACTTTTTTCAGATAGTCCATTGTATTATTCAGTCTAGCATTCCCATAGCAGTTCTGCTTTTCATTATTCCCCTATACATTGTGACTGGAGTGCAACTCTTTATCCTATTGTTTAGTTGTATATTTTTGAGTCTTGCACCCTGTTCACACCATAGGTGTTCCAGATGTACATTCTTTAATTTGCTTCCAGGAAGAATCACAGTACATGCCAAACCAGTGTCACGTCGGTGATAAGAAATTACACTCACCCTCACTATACGTCAGCTGTTGTTGATATCTAAAGTACTAGCAAAATCTGTTCACACTACATACACCTCATGAGGACGGTCCATCCAAAGCTCAGTAACGTTGATTAAGGTCCAGATTAAGGATTCTCCTAATGCAATGCTATCTATCACGTACCTAGGATCGCGAAGAACAGAACTCATTACATTCCACTCAGTTACAGACAGGGCTCATTACCATCAGCTCGTTACTCAGCAAAAACGTACCAGGTTACCGTCAGGGCTCCTACCATAACGCTGTACCTGGACCTTTTCAAATTTACTCACCGGGGAAGACCAGGATTCCAGATCTTATTGATTATTGATGACATGTCACACACGGGTGTATATTACAGTGTATTTACTGCCACACGAGCATTTATATTCTACAAAGTACAAGTTACTCTTTTTTCACACAGCTGCTAGAGGCTCACTTCCTCATTTCCATGGGCAGGTCTACTATGTTCTTTTCCATCTTCCAGACAATCAAAATAATGAACCAACACATTGATTGACATGGCAATAAAAACAAGATATAACGTGCAGGTTTATGAACTCTCCTGCATTACACACTTACACATATAACCATACAACCTGGATCATACCAGAAGTCAGCGTATATCACAACTTCATCATTTTCCTCTAATGCTCACTCAAGAAAAACGAAACTTGGAACTTCTAGCTCAGTATGTAGAGCATGAGACTCTTAATCTCAGGATCGTGGGTTTTAGCCCCACGTTGGGCGCCATCTGTTAAGGTGGCGATAAATTTACAGTGATGCAATCTAATTATGCATCTACCTTAACCCCGTCTGCATCCAAATCATGAGTCATTTGTTATTAGCATGCATACTATTCTTCCATATAGACCAGAGAAATGTACACGGATCTGCATAGAAAATATGACTATTTTAATTACGGAAGTTCACGTACATTTAAAGAAATCAGTTGGCTAGGAGCCAATAATACGTAACACGTCTCCTCTTGGGTAAACTATGAAAAGAGCTTATTCTGCGATATATATATAAATATATACAGTGCCTACAAGTAGTATTCAACCCCCTGCAGATTTAGCAGGTTTACACATTCGGAATTAACTTTGCATTGTGACATTTGGACTGTAGATCAGCCTGGAAGTGTGAAATGCACTGCAGCAAAAAAGAATGTTATTTCTTTTTTTTATTTTTTTTTTTAAATTGTGAAAAGTTTAGTCAGAGGGTCATTTATTATTCAACCCCTCAAACCACAAGAATTCTGTTTGGTTCCCCTAAAGTATTAAGAAGTATTTCAGGCACAAAGAACAATGAGCTTCACATGTTTGGATTAATTATCTCTTTTTCCAGCCTTTTCTGACTAATTAAGACCCTCCCCAAACTTGTGAACAGCACTCATACTTGGTCAACATATGAAAGACAAAGGCGCATTCCAAGGCCATCAGAGACAAGATCGTGGAGGGTCACAAGGCTGGCAAAGGGTACAAAACCCTTTCCAAGGAGTTGGGCCTACCTGTCTCCACTGTTGGGAGCATCATCCGGAAGTGGAAGGCTTATGGAACTACTGTTAGCCTTCCACGGCCTGGACAGCCTTTGAAAGTTTCCACCCGTGCCGAGGCCAGGCTTCTCCGAAGAGTCAAGGCTAACCCAAGGACAACAAGGAAGGAGCTCCGGGAAGATCTCATGGCAGTGGGGACATTGGTTTCAGTCAATACCATAAGTAACGTACTCCACCGCAATGGTCTCCGTTCCAGACGAGCACGTAAGGTACCTTTACTTTCAAAGCGTCATGTCAAGGCTCGTCTACAGTTTGCTCATGATCACTTGGAGGACTCTGAGACAGACTGGTTCAAGGTTCTCTGGTATGATGAGACCAAGATCGAGATCTTTGGTGCCAACCACACACGTGACGTTTGGAGACTGGATGGCACTGCATACGACCCCAAGAATACCATCCCTACAGTCAAGCATGGTGGTGGCAGCATCATGCTGTGGGGCTGTTTCTCAGCCAAGGGGCCTGGCCATCTGGTCTGCATCCATGGGAAGATGGATAGCACGGCCTACCTGGAGATTTTGGCCAAGAACCTCCGCTCCTCCATCAAGGATCTTAAGATGGGTCGTCATTTCATCTTCCAACAAGACAACGACCCAAAGCACACAGCCAAGAAAACCAAGGCCTGGTTCAAGAGGGAAAAAATCAAGGTGTTGCAGTGGCCTAGTCAGTCTCCTGACCTTAACCCAATTGAAAACTTGTGGAAGGAGCTCAAGATTAAAGTCCACATGAGACACCCAAAGAACCTAGATAACTTGGAGAAGATCTGCATGGAGGAGTGGGCCAAGATAACTCCAGAGACCTGTGCCGGCCTGATCAGGTCTTATAAAAGATGATTATTAGCTGTAATGGCAAACAAGGGTTATTCCACAAAATATTAAACCTAGGGGTTGAATAATAATTGACCCACACTTTTATGTTGAAAATTTATTAAAATTTAACTGAGCAACATAACTTGTTGGTTTATAAGATTTATGCATCTGTTAATAAATCCTGCTCTTGTTTGAAGTTTGCAGGCTCTAACTTATTTGCATCTTATCAAACCTGCTAAATCTGCAGGGGGTTGAATACTACTTGTAGGCACTGTATATATATATATATATATATATATATATATATATATATATATATATATATATATATAATGTGTGTGTGTCATTTTATATTAAGCTAAGTCGGTATGATTCACTTGTCACATGAAAGTCCAGACTGTCTGATGAGTCTTATGATGTCTGAATGCAAATATAGGTGTGGTACACAGTTCAAGCAAATCTTGAATCTATCTTAAATCCTGGTTTTTGGATATTGTCATATAACTCTTAATACTCATAATAGTTCATAATCTTGTCCATAACATAACAAATACTCAGCAGTGAGGGCCTCCCACTTCCAGATACTTACCGCTCATACCCCGGACATTCCATCCATGGATGAGGAAAGGAAACTCTGCATCCTACTAGGAGAATAATCACTGGTGGAGATCGACGCCCAATATGTCACCACATGTCATAAGCTGAGGGGTACTAAAGACCTCCAAATGGAACATCATTCCCCAAATTGTGGCCCCAACAACCCATCCCCACAACCCTAACCCACTCCCTTGTCACACTTCTTTTCTTGCTTTGGCAATGTTAATTGTATTTTGGTCCTGCCAATATAACCTATTTGATTTGATTTGACAAAGAGATACAGAGACAAACAGGGAAAGAGACAGATAGAGAGAGACAGACAGAAGAGGACAGGGAAAGAGACAGACAAACAGAGACAGACAGACAGAGACAGACAAAGAGATAGACAGAGACAGACGGAGAGAGACAAAAGAGGACAGGGAAAGAGACAGAGAGATAGAAAGCCAGACATACAGACAAAGAGATACAGACAGGGAAAGAGACAGACAGAGAGAGACAGACAAAAAGAAACAACAACAAACAGAGAGACAGAAGCAGACAGGTCAAGAGACAGACAGAGAGATCAGACAGAAACCGAGAGAGACAGACAAAGAGATACAGAGACAGACAGGGAAACAGACAGAGAGAGACCGGGAAATAGACAGTCAGAGACAGATAGAGAGACAGACAGAGATAGAGAAATAGATAGACAGGGAAATAGACAGACACACAGACAGAGAGATAGAGACAGACAGAGAGATAGACAGAAATTGACACTGATAGAGACAGACAGACAC
The DNA here is from genome assembly GCF_048569485.1 of Anomaloglossus baeobatrachus. Lineage (NCBI taxonomy): Eukaryota > Metazoa > Chordata > Amphibia > Anura > Aromobatidae > Anomaloglossus > Anomaloglossus baeobatrachus. Next base: position 472,068,955 of record NC_134356.1, read on the forward strand.
ACAAATAGACCGAGAGAGACACACGGAAACAAAGAGAGATAGACAGATAGGGAAAGAGACAGAGAGAGACAGACAAATAGAGAAAGGCAGACAGACAGCAGACAGACAGAGAGACAGACAGCGAGGCAGATAGAAACAGACAGACAGGGAAAGAGACAGACAGACAAAAGCAGACAGGGAAAGAGACAGACAGAGACTGAAGGGCCAAGAGACAAACACACAAAGAGAGAGAGACAGACAGTAAGAAAAAGACAAACAGAGACAGACAGACAAAGAGATACAGAGACAGGGAAAGAGACAAACAGACAGACAGAAGCAGACATGGAAAGAGACAAACAGACAGACAGAAGCAGACGGAAAGAGACAGACAGAGAGACAGACAGGCCAAGAGACAGAGAGAGACAGATAGACAGACAGACAAGAGACAAAGAGATACAGAGACAGACAGGGAAAGAGACAGACAGAGAGAGAGACAGAAACAAAGAGAGACAAACAGAAAGACAGACAGGGAAAGAGACAGACAGAGAGACAGACAGAAGCAGACAAGGAAAAAGACAGATAGACAGAGACTGACAGGCTAAGAGACAGACAGACAAAGACAGATAGAGACAGAGAGAGACAAATAGAGAGATAGACGAAGAAATACAGAGACAGACAGGGAAAGAGACAGACAGAGAGAGACAGGACAGGGAAAGAGTCAAACAGACTGACAGACCGAGAGAGATAGAAAGACAGACAGGCAAAGAGATATACAAAGACAGACAATGAGATACAGAGACAGACACTGAAAGAGACAGAGAGAGACAGAAGAGGACAGGGAAAGGGATAAACAAAGACTGAGAGAGAGACAGACAGAGAGATAGAAAGACTTACAGAGACAGACAAAGAGATACAGATACAGACAGAGAGACAGACAGGGAAAGAGACAGAGAGCGACAGACACAGAGAGACAAAGACAGACAGAGACAGACAAAGAGATACAGATACAGCCAGAAAGACAGAGAGGGAAAGAGACAGACAGACAAACTAGAGACTGACAGGGCAAGAGACAGACAGAGAGACTGACAGACGAAATCAGACAAACAGAGAGAGACAGACAGACAGTGAGAGCAGACAGAAACAGAGAGAGACAGACAGAGACAGACAAAGAGATACAGAGACAGACAGGGGAAGAGACAGACAGGCAAAGAGACAGACAGAGATAGAGACAGAGAGAGACAGACAGAGAGAGATAGACAAAGAGATACAGAGACAGACAGGGAAAAAGACAGACAGAGATAGAAGAGGACAGGGCAAGAGATGGACAAACAGAGACTGACAGACAGACAGAAAGGCAGACAGAGACAGACAGACAAAGAGATAGACAGAGACAGACAAAGAGATACAGAGACAGACAGGGAAAGAGACAAACAGAGAGAGACAGACCGAAGAGGACAGGGAAAGAGACAGACAGAGAGTGACAGAGACAGAGAGATAGAAAGACAGACAGACAGACAAAGAGATAGAGATACAAACAGAGAGACAGCCAGGGAGAGACAGACAAGACAGAAAGAGAGACAGACACAGAGAGAGACAGACAGATAGAGACAGACACACATAGACAAAGAGAAACAAAGACAGACAGGGAAATAGACAGAGAGAGACAGACAGAAGTAGACAGGGAAAGAGAAATACAGACAGAGAGATCAGACAGAAACAGAGAGAGAGACAGAGACAGACAAAGAGATACAGAGACAGACAGGGAAAGAGACAGAGAGAGACAGACAGACAAATAGAGACAGACAGAGATAGAGAGACAGACCCAGAGACAGAGAGACAGAGCGACTGACAGAGAGACAGACAAAGAGATAGATACAGACAGGGAAAGAGACAGACAGACAGGGAAATAGACAGGCAGAGAGAGACAGACAAACATAGAGAGACAGACAGACAGAGGGACAGACACACAGGGACAAAGATAAACAGAGACAGACAAGGAAAGAGACAAACAGAGAGAGACAGACAGAAGCAGACAGGGAAAGAGAAATACAGACAGAGACTGACAGGCCAAGAGACACACAGAGAGATAGAAAGACAGAGACAGACAAAGAGATACAGAGACAGACAGGGAAATAGATAGGCAGAGAGATAGACAGAAACAGAGAGACAGACAGACAGGGACAAAGAGAAACAGAGGTAGACAGGGCAAGAGACAGACAGACAGAGACAGAAGCAGACAGGGAAAGAGACAGACAGAGACTGACAAGCCAAGAGACAGACAGAGAGAGACAGACAGATATCAGACAGAAACAGAGAGAGACAGAAAGAGACAGACAAAGATATAAAGAGACAGACACTGACAGGCCAAGAGACAGACAGAGACAGGCGGAAAAATAGAGACAGATAGAGAGACAGACAGACAGAGAATGGGAGAGAAACAAAGAAACAGTTACTATCCTGGGCAACGCCGGGCACTACAGCTAGTAGAATATAATCATGAAATAACCTGTCACAAAGTATAATCATAAAACAATATCCCATACAGAGTATAATCATAAAATAACCCTCCTCCCCAAAGATTATATAATCATAAAACAAAGCCCCCACAGAGTATAATCATAAAACAATGCTCCAACAGATTATAATCATGAAATAATACCCCTATAGAATATAATTTTTTGGTTACCCACCAGAGAGCATGGCAATGAACCCACTGAACCAGAGAGTACTGGGGCAGCTGACCCCAGGAACGGACTCAAACCAAGCTTGAAGAAAATGAAGAGTTTTATTGATCAGAGGGTTACTGGCTCCAAATAACAAGGGTCCTTGTGAAGAGTCCAGAGCGCACACTCGGCCAGCACAAGAGAAGTCCAGATGCCCGTAGGTATGGCTGAGTAGCAATGCACAGCAGCTATGACCAGAGCACCAGTAGAGTAACAGTCCAAGTGGAGGTAGACAGTAACACCGAGCCAGGCCTTGGGCCTGTAGCAGGAAGGACGTAGACGCCAGACAACTCGGTACGGACCTCCACTAGTGGTGCTTGATCCGATCCGGCAAGCTGAAGCAGGGTAGTAGCAGCCAACCAGGTGTGGGCTCTGTGGGACGCAGTGACCCCAGGCAAGGACTGCAGCAGCAGACAAGCACGACCACCTCTCAGCGGCGACAAGGAATAAAGGTTAGGGACAGAGACCCGGACAAAACAACAAAGACAGGCAACAGGGATTTGACGGGGAAGCAATGTCACACTAAAGAACAGGACGACGTTGCTCAGGCACCTCTCAGAAGGGAAGGATGCTGTGACGGGGTCCTTCTCCCATATCACACAATCAACAGAGCAAGAGATGGCTGAAGAATCCAAAGAACATTTATTCCAAGCAAATCAAACGGTCCATAACATAATCCACACAACAGAGGGTAAAATTAGTCCAGTAATACAAATATAGTCCGGTAAGCAATAAATGTCCAGGTCTCTCTGAGAAGCCGCAATTTCTCCCAGAGGATTAATCCTTCTCTCTTCAAGTTCTCCAAACAGACTGCCTCATCTCCCTAGGTAAGCAAATAGATTAGGTGGATTCCAGCCCCCCTTCCCCCAGACCTAGGGATAAACACTACAGGGGGTGATTACCTACAGGCAATACAATGTACATACAAGCAATACAAACAATGGACAGTGAACCAAGACTAAAATACGAACCTACACACCAGGATACACAACCCCCATATTCCACCACCACAACCTCTCCCTCCTTCTTAATAAGTGAGTATGCTATGAGGTCTACACAGACCTCTGGCTACCTCACTTAAGTCCATGTTGCCCAGCTGTGGATAGTCGCTTGTACAGTGGTAGGGTTGGAAGGACAAGCTTCCCTTTGTGTCCTCCTTCACTTAAACTGTGTTTCCTGCACCCACAAATCAGCATTTTACATCTCTGTCACGCTCCCCGGGTCCCGACACCGTTTCTCACTCACCACCCCGGTCCCCGGGCCTCCTGTCTCCAGCCACACGTCCTCCTCTGCTCCCTCCAGGCTCCCGATCTCCTGTTCCCGGCGCTCCTCTGCGACCCAGGACACCCTGTCTGGCTCCCCTGCATCCTCGGCACCGCTCCCTGCTCTGGCCTCCGGTACTCGGGCGGCGCGCATGCGCATTAGGGCGCGCGGGAGGTCATTGACCTCCTCTTAAAGGGCCAGCGCCCCTGAAACAGAATATTTTCTGAGTCAGGATTAGAGTATATAAAGAGCTTCCTGCCATATGGGCGGCGCCTGTTCTACGAGTTCTGTAGCTAGGAGTCCAGGTCCCCCCTTGATGTGTCTCCTTCTAACCTTGTGTCTTCCACAGAACCAGTCCTGCCAAGCCTAACCTGGTCCTGTCCACAACCTGTCCGAGAGGTCCTACCGGGACTGTCCTGCCAAGTTAAATCTGGTCCTAATCACAACCTGGATTATCCCAGTCTTGGGGTAGCTCTGAGCTGCCTCGCCGGAGGTGTCCGGGGCACGGCCCAGAGGATCCACCACCCGGATGCAACAATCTCCCACATCATTTCCTAGGAGAATATCTGCAGGTAGGCCACTCATCACCCCAACCACACATTGCTTGAACCTAAAGCCAAAGTCCAGATCTACAGTTGCCTTTGGGATACTTCTCCTTTGTCCTCCAGCCAATTCAATAACAATCCCTGGTCCATGATGTATCGCCTCTGGCGAAACCACTCGGGGATTAGCTATTGTGATAAATGCCCCGGAGTCACAAAATCCAATGATTCTCTGTCCATCCAGCACAACCTCCTGTAAGTGCTTACTTTGATGGTAAGAGGAACTCGGGGCAGTGGCTCGCACCCCATAAACCCCTAGTGGCCGACCATGAGTTTCTGAATTATTAGGCAAGTCAACTTGAAGGGGTGAGAACGCTTTCCCCATTGTGTTTGGCTGTAGAGAATGAACAAGTTGATTTGGTGCAAGGTCATTCCTCAGTTAACCAGCAGGGCATGTGTTTTGCAAATGCCCAGGCTGTCCACATCGATAATATCTCCTCTGCGTCATACTCCATCCAATGTGCATTCTGGAGAAGGCAGTAGGAGAACCTGGTAACAAAGGCCGGAGCTTACACACTCTAACGGGCATCTATGGTGCAGGGGTCAGCGGTACACTCCGGTGGAGGTGGTGGGAACTCTTCTTCCGGCGGGATGGAATGCACAAAATGCACCGGATGAGGTGGAGGTGCATAGGGGTCCCTCCGAGTCCTTGCGGGACAACTGGATTGCAGGTGCCCAGATTGCCTGCACCCATAACATCTCCTCTCTGTGATTCCCCCAGGGCGTGGTTGGAACTGTTGGGGCCCAGAATTGTGAGACGGGAATGTCATTGGCCTACAGCTGGGTGGAGGGGCAAATATAACTGGAGAGGGCCGAGGCGCAGAAGGATCAGACTGTGGCTCATAGTACATAAGCCTCCTCCATTGAGGTTGGTTAGTAAGGGCCTCATCAGCCAGGGCTGCAGCTCTATCAAAGGTGCACGGCGTCCGCTTTCTGACTCATATCCGTATTTCTGAGAGACAATTGTAAAGAAATTGTTCTATAAGAAATACCTGTATAACGTCTTCCACAGTGAAAGCGTCTTCCGCTTCCAGCCATCTCCGACATGCATGGGACATACATCCTAAACAATCCGCCTGTGGTGCATGGGAGGTCTCGGAACTGTGCTCTATGTGAGTCTGGGGTGATGACATGGTAATCCAGGGTAGTCCGCTTTACAATGTTATAATCCCGGTTCTGCTGTGAGTCAATGGTGCGATAAGACTCTGCCAGACTTCAGTTCAGTAGTCCCACTAACAAACGCATCAAGCCAGAGTGGGGCACCTCCATCACGGCACACTGCTGCTCAAAGTCCTTGAAGAACCCCTCCACATATCTCCAGAAGCCTCATCAAATGGCTTGAAGTCTTCCCAGGTAATCCGTACAGGCTCCCGGATTGCTGGGTTTACACTCCAACTCATATTACATTCACTTCCTCCTTCAGCCTCACTCAATAGTCTTCTTCGGCTACTCACAAAGATGGCCACACGCTGGACCTCATCTTCACTCGTCTCTGTTCCTTATCTAACCTCTCTAACTCACCTCTCTCTTTGTCTGACCACAACCTACTCACATTCTCTTCCCTCTCTTCTCCAAATACACAACTCCCCTTCAAAAACTTTCACACCCTCGCAGAAATCTCAATCACCTTGAATTACACTCCCTTTCTCAGTCCCTTCTCCCTCTCGTAGACATTGCTTCCTGACATGACGCAGATGCTGCAGCCACTTTATATAACACTACCATCTCTGCAGCTCTTGAATTGGCCGCTCTCCTCACACATACCAAAACTCGCACAATCAACAGGCAACCCTGGCACTTGAGTCAGACTAAAGAACTGAGATGGGCTTCCAAAATTGCTAAACGCAGATGGAAGAGGTCTCATTCCACTGAGCACTTGTTGCATACAGAGTCCCTCACCACTTTCAAGTCTGCACGCACTGCTGCAAAACACACCTACTTCTCATCCCTCATATCCTCTCTATCTCACAACCCTAAACAGTTATTCAACACTTTCAATTCTCTCCTCCGTCCTCCAGCACCTCCGCCCTCTCCTCTCATCTCAGCTGAAGACTGCCTCTTTCTTCAAGCAGAAGATTGACAACATCAGAGCAAGCTTTGGCCCACAATCCCCACATCATAGCTACTGAGCCCTCTTCCTCCAATTCCAGCTTCTCCCCATGACAGAAGATCATCTTTCCACTCTACTCTCAAAATCACATCTAACCACTGGTGCACTTGACCTGCTCCCATCGCACCTCATCCCTAACATCACCACAGTCCTCATCCCAGCCGTAACCCATCTCTTCAACCTATCACTATCAACTGGTGTATTCCCTTCATGCTTTAAACATGCTTCGATCACACCCATCCTTAAAAAGCCCTCTCTTGACCCATCCTCTGTTTCTAGCTACTGCCCCATATCCCTTCTCCACTATGCCTCAAAACTACTGGAACAGCAGATCCATCTTGAACTGTCCTCATACCTCTCCTACTTCTCCCTCTTTGACCAGCTACAATCTGGCTTCCGACCGCATCACTCTACTGAAACTGCCCTAACTAAAGTCACCAATGACCTACTAACTGCCAAAGCCAAGCGACACTACTCTGTCCTCCTCCTGGACCTGTCCTTTGCCTTCAACACAGTAGACCACTCCCTCCTATTACAGATTCTCTCCTCTCTGGGCATCACAGTTTTGACCCTATCTTGGATTGCTTTATACCTAACTGACCGAACTTTCAGCGTCTCCCACTCTCACACCACCTCCTCATCCCACTCTCTATCTGTCGGTGTCCCCCAAGATTTAGTTTTTGGACATTTGCTTTTCTCCATCTACACATTCGGCCTGGGACAGCTCATGGAGTCCCATGGCTTTCAGTATCATCTCTATGCCGATGATACTCAGATCTACCTCTCTGGCCCTGACATTACCTCCATAAGAATCAAAATCCCACAATGTCTCCCTGCTATGTCATCCTTCTTCTCTGCGTGATTCCTAAAGCTTAAAGGGAACCTGTCAGCAGAAATTTGCACTAAAGCTAAAAGATTCCCCTTCTGTAGCTCCTGGACTGCATTCTAGCAAGGTTCCTATTGTTATTGTGTCCCCTTATAGACCAAAATAAATACTTTATAAAGTGGTACCTTTTCCTATGCAAATCTTGAGAGTGTGACCGCTGGTGACATGTTGCGCAGGCGTGAGATTATGGGCGGTGCTGTGATTTTCATCAGCAAGTACCCGCCCATAATCTCGTGCCCGCACTTTCCCCTCTGCCTCCAACGTTCTGCACAAGTGCTGGCCAGATGAACCCATGTCACCTCTTTCCCATCTTGGTAAGAGGTGACGTGGATTCATCTGGCCAGCGCTTGCGTAGAACGGTGGAGGTAGAGGGGAAAGCGCGGGCATGAGATTATGGGCGGGTACTTGCTGATGAAAATCACAGCGCCGCCCATAATCTCACGCCTGCGCAACATGTCACCAGCGGTCACACTGTGCACAGTGCACGGTCCCGCTAGAGTGGCATGGCGCATGCGTGAGACCTCGGGCGGACTGGGCGGCGTCCTGAAGTATGAAATTGAGCGATGGGGGATGGCGTAAAGCAGCAGGAGGCAGAATAACGGACACCAGACAGCCCGCCCCCGTGTACGATTAACAAGATTTGCATAGGAAAAGGTACCACTTTATAAAGTATTTATTTTGGTCTAAAAGGGGGCACAATAACAATAGGAACCTTGCTAGAATGCAGCCCAGGAGCTGCAGAAGGGGAATCTTTTAGATTTAGTGCAAAATGTCTGCTGACAGGTTCCCTTTAACATGGACAAAACAGAATTCATTGTCTTTCCTCCTCCTCATTCAACTCCTCCTCCAAGCCTATCCATAAAAGTTGATGGTTGTTCATTCTCCCCAGTCTCACAAGCTCGTTGCCTTGGAGTAGCCCTCGACTCTGCTCTATCCTTCAAGCCGCACATCCAGGCCCTCTTCACCTCATGCCGACTACAACTCAAAAATATCTCCAGGATCCGTGCCTTTCTTAACCAAGAATCAGCAAAAACATTAGTACATGCCCTCATCATCTCCCGCCTTGACTACTGCAACCTCCTGCTCTCTGGCCTGCCTTGCAACACTTTTGCACCCCTCCAATCTATCCTGAACTTTGCAGCCCGCTTAATCCACCTCTCCCCTCCCTATTCCCCAGCCTCACCACTCTGCCAATCCCTTCACTGGCTTCCCATTGCCCAAAGACTCCAGTTCAAATAATTAACCATGACCTACAAAGCCATCCACAACCTTTCTCCTCCTTACATCTGTGACCTAGTCTCCCAGTTCCTACCTGCACGCAACCTCAGATCCTCACAAGATCTCCTTCTCTACTCCTCTCTTATGTCCTCTTCCCACAATCGCGTACATGATTTCTCCCGTGTCTCCCCCATACTCTGGAACGCTCTATCCCAGCATATCAGACTCTCTCCTACCGTGAAAAGCTTTAAGAGGAACCTGAAGACCCACCTCTTCTGACAAACCTACAACCTACAATAACCCTCAGTTCAATACACCACTGCGCATCCAGCTCTGTCCTCACCTATTGTACCCTCACAAATTCCCTGTAGACTGTGAGCCCTCGCGGGCAGGGTCCTCTCTCTTTCTCTACCAGTCTGTTTTATGCTGTTAATGATTGTTGTATTAGTTTTTATGTATACCCTTTTTCACTTGTAAAGGGCCATGGAATTTATGATGCTATAACAATAAATAATAATAATAATAATAATAATAATATTGCTCCCTCTGTCAGACTCCATTGCTTTTTGCCTCCTCTGTGCTCTGCAAGCAGCCTCCCCCTTATACTCCTGAGATACACCATGGCTCAGAGCTGCCATCTCTTCTTCAAACCACACCAACCATTGGCTTTTTGGGGTAGGGATCCCCATCCCCAGTGCTTGTCCGTCAGACATCTGGGATGAGGTGGACTGGCTTGCACCCACAAGTAGGTCAATTAAGGCTTCTTTACTCAGTCCCTTGTAGCTGAGGTCCAGATCGCTGGCTCTTTCTTGTAGACTGGATGCAGTCCAGTTTCTGTACTCACTCTGTGGGTGGATCTGCATTAGGCTGCGCTCTGTTGATCCCACTGCTGCCACCAGTTGTGACGGGGTCCTTCTCCCATATCACACAATCAACAGAGCGAGAGATGGCTGAAGAATCCAAAGAACATTTATTTCAAGCAAATCAAACAGTCCATAATATAATCCACAAAACAGAGGGTAAAATTAGTCCAGTAACACAAATATAGTCCGGTAAGCGATAAATGTCCAGGTGTCTCTGAGAAGCCGCAGTTTCTCCCAGAGGATCAATCCTTCTCTCTTCAAGTTCTCAAAACAGACTGCCTCATCCCCCCAGGTAAGCAAAGAGGTTAGGTTAGCCCCCTTTCCCCCAGATCTAGGGACAAATACTACAGGGGGTGATTACCTACAGACAATACAATGTACACACAAGCAATACAAACAATGTACAGTGAACCAAGCCTAAAATATGAACCTACACACCAGGATACACAACCCCCATATTCCACCATCACAGGTGCCTTATATACCTAGTGCCTCTCCGCAATAGGCTGAGAAGAACTTCCAGGTTACGGTGCACTGGCCCATTAAATCACAGCAGGATGTGGCTGGCGTCGCCTAAGGAAAGTCCTGGAAGTCCTGTTCAGTGCACGTATGTCTCTGGACGAGCAGGCCACAGGCTGAGAGCTGGAGGAGGGTCCAGGACTGCGATCCGAGTGAGTACCCTGAATGAAAGGGAAGACAGCGGCATGGGTAGAGTGTACGGGGCCACATGCCCCCCCTTCCCTGCCCAGTAGGGTTGGGCTGGCGTCTGGAAGCATGACAATAATGCCCTCATAACGTATAACCATAAAACAACACCCTTATAGATTATAACCAAAAAAAATCGCTGCCATACATTATAATCATAAAATAACGGCCCTACATAGTATAATCCTAAAAAATCCCACACAGAGTATAATCATAAAATAACGCCCCCACAGAGTATAATAAAAAAATAACGCTTCCATATAGTATAATCAGGAAATTACGTCCCCATAGATTATGAATATGAAATAACGCCCCCCAGGGTATAATCATAAACCCCCCTCCGGCGTATAATCCAAAAAAAAAAATGCTCCCACAGAGTATAATTATGAAATAAGAATTTCATAGGGAATAGTCATAAAATAAAATCCCCATAGAGAATAATCATAAAATAACGCCCTCATAAAGTGTAATTATAAAATAATGCCCTCATAAAGTGTAATCATAAAAAATGTCGTCTTAGAGTATAGTCAAAAAAATCCCCCACAAAGCATAATTATGAAATAATGCCCACATAGAGTATAATCATGAAATAACAGCCACACAGAGTATAATTATGAAATAATGCTTCCATCGAGTATAATAATAAAACAACGCCACCATAGACTATAATTATGAACTAACGCCCCCATAGAGTATAATCATAAAAAAGGACCCCACAGATTTTAATCCTAAAATAACCCCCCCACAGAGTACAATAGTGTACACATGGTAAATAATAAAAAATAAAATTTAACTTAAGACTGCTATGCCTGATCTGCCCGGTTCTTGTACAGAATATAGAGGTCCCCTCTCCGCAGTCCCTAAAGGCCTCTGCGCAGCCTGAAATAACCCTAACTAGATGACTCAGATGACCACTTGGACCAATAGGTCAGTAAGCGGCCACATACCTCCTTAAGCAACTGGAAGACGGGGCAGAGTAAAATTAGGTAAACAGAAAGTAAATAATAAACCAAGAGAAACACAAAACCCACAGACAGAAGTTCTAAGCAGGGTCCATTTTAGAAATATTACCAGTAATGGAACCCTGGGGAGACATTAAATAGTTACACCCACCAGGTGTTAGGGAAGACCAAATTACATAATAGGAAACACTTAAAGGCAGAAAGGCAATGAATACCAAACATGTAATAACAGAGACGAATAGTTCAGGACCCGGACAGCAACCGAACCACTGTTATCCAGTGGAAAGGGAAAAATGACCACCGCACAGGAAGCAGCCGAATCAAATTCGAGGCATGACAAATTCCCCCATAGTGTAACAATAGTATGTCGCTCCAGATCGTCGTGGGAGGTCTGTCATCCAGACCGTAAGCAGAGAAAATTAGGAATCTGGCACTCAAAGTAGCTATAGTATTTTGGCTTTATTTAAGGAACAATGTGGCGTCTGTGTACGTATGTGACGTTTCGGTCACTCAACTGTTCTCAAACGTACACAAGTGGAGGAGCCACAAGGGTAGAACTGCAGTAGCGCTATTGAGGTTGCTACTCTGAGTGATGGATTGTTACTTTTCTCTAAATTTCCCTAAAGAGTATAATCAGAAAATAACACCCCCCCATAGAGTATAATCAGAAAATAATGCCCCTATAGAGTCTAATCAGAAAATGTCTCCACAGAGTATAGTCATAAAATAATGCTGCCATAGAATACAATCATGAAATAACACCCACATCTACATACATAATCAGCAGTTGTGGATGTCCAACTATTCCGTCAATCACCGTGCCACTGTCAGTTGCGCAGCCGCAGTTCGAATGATGCTCCGGCTTCCAGGTTCTCATTGCACGCAGACACACACGTGAGCACATATACACACACATAGCAGACACATGGATACACCGAGCACATACACACACATAGCGCACATGCATATATACACTGAACACAGACACACACACTGCCGTATACTCACCTGCTTCTGCTGTCAGTGCTTTACTGCAGTTGAATGCTTTGTGGCGCCGTAAAGCATTCAACTGCAGTAAAGCCATAACAACATCCTGCAGCGGCCGATCCGTACACCGGACGCTATCACAGAGGGGTCTGTGTGCTGCAGCTTGAGGCACTGCAGGCACGGAGGACAGGTGAGACATGGCATAATAGGGGACAGAAGGGAACCAGCAGAAGCACATTACTAAACAATGCGCTCATTACTGCAGGGGACATCAGCCCCCCCACCAGATCTGTACGCTGCCAGCCCCCCCTCAACAAATCTATATGCCCCCAGCCCTCCCACCAGATCTGTATGCCCCAGCCCCCCCACCAGATCTGTATGCCCCCAGCCCCCCACCAGATCTGTATGCCCCCAGCCCCCCCTCATCAGATCTGTATGCCCCCAGCCCCCCTCATCAGATCCGTATGCCCCCAACCACCCTCATCAGATCTGTATGCCCCTAGCCCCCTCACCAGAACTGTATGACCCTAGCACCCCTCACCAGAACTGTATGCACCTAGCCCCCCCACCAGATCTGTATGTTCCTAGGCCTCCCTTACCAGATATATATGCCCCCAGCCCCTCCCACCAGATCTGTATGCCCCCAGCCCCTCCCACCAGATTTGTATGTCCTCAGCCCCCCTCATCAAATCTGTATGCCCCTAGCCCCCCTCATCAGAACTGTATGCTCCTAGCCCCCCCACCAGAACTGTATGCCTCCAGCCCCCCCACCAGATCTCTATGCCTCCAGCCCCCCCACTAGATCTCTATGCCTCCAGCCCCCCCCACACACACACACGCGCACACACATACACAAACACACACACACACACACATACACACATACATACACTCAGGTTTATATATTAGATTTTGGGTCCTAATTGAACTAAAACGGAAAAATTATTCTGAGTTCATATCAGATAGAGAGAAAAACATGCAGATGTGTCTTGTTACATAGTGTATGTAAACGTCTTGTTTCAACTGTAGATGTGCAACACATATGTAATGTCCCACGCCCCTGAATATTGTAAACTTGCACCATTTAGGGCTTTTCATGTGGCACTAAAGGGTGTTTTTCCTTGTCTTTAGCAACAAAATAAATATAAAAAAAAAACCAACTACGCAGTTCACAGCTGTGGTTCTCACTCAGTACAGGGAGCTGGCAGTGGCTGCTGTCCCACCCTATAGGTAACATTCTGCTCTTCATAGGCTTGGGCAGTGAGTCTGGGAAGGACGTGTGACCTCCTTATGGATTACGGTGGTCCTGGATTAGTTTTTTGACAGGTAATAAATTAGTGAATGAGAGTGTCACTTGTCTTTTTTCTTTAATAATTCTCTCTGTTTAGATATTAGATCAGGTTAGCTTTGGAGGAAGGTTGTGGAACCTCCTTGTTGATTATGGCATAACTTTATGGGTTTTTTTTTAAAATAAATTGGTAAATGAGGGCTGGTGTTAGAAGGTTGTATTATAAATAAAATATTTTTTTACTTTTTTTTACCATATACAACTAATGGATTAATAATAGGGGTGTCGGCTAAACACCCACCCATTGATAATAACAGGACTTGTTGCCAGCTGGCAATTAACAGCTGGCATCAACTCCATATATTACACCGTTTGCTACTGCACCAGAGCAACAGGAACAGCTGAGGCGAGTCTGTCTGTCTTTTTACCTATCTAACTATTTGTTTAGCTTTTGACAGTATGTAAATGATCATATTAAAAACAGACATCACACGGATGTTATACAGAGGACATGGGTGACACATGGATGTCACACGGACACACACTCGCATAGCACTCACATAACATAGGGAATGGCACGTGCATCTCACTCCAAGACAGTTCAGGAGCAACAATGGAGCCATATTTTATACACATATGTGACTGAACCTTAATGCTCAATTTTACCTGCTTTGGAGGTGGAAATAGGACCCGTTACCTTTGGTGCCCTTGTGTGGCTGCACAGGTTGCACCAATGATATGTCCGAAATTGCTTCTTGCAATAAAAATGGCAGCTACTAGAGTATAATTATATATGATTATACTCTAGGGGAAAATCGTCACTTTGCTGCAAGGGATCAGCATGCCTATATGTTACATCTCGTGGCTCTCCTGAGGCAAGGACTGAGGCAGTCTCCCATTCCTTGCCTGCCACGAGCACTCCTGCTCAGCAGCGCCGAAGGTCTGCCAGACTGCGCAGTGTGCAGGAGAAACCTTCTCAGAGAGGCAGCAGAAGGGTGACACCTAGTGGTTCTCCTGTTACAAGGAGTGAAGCGGTCTCCCATTCCTGGCCTGCCGCAGACTCTCCTGCTCAGCGGCCCCGAAGGTCTGCGAGGCTGCGCAATGTGCAGAGGTTTACTGCTCAGGGAAGCAGTGAGATTCCCGTTATCTCTCCACATTGTGAGACCGAGGATCCCGCCTCTATTTCCCAGAGGCAGGAGGGTGAGCATGTGCAATGCGTGGTGGGTCCTGATTCGCTCACTGACGTCACACGGCTTGATGACAAGGCTGGTGACGTGGTGAATCCTGACTGGCCAGGCTGGGACGTCGTGGACCCTGATTGGGTCAAGTCCGTCATCTCCGCCTCGCGCCCGCCCTCGGGTGGAGCTGCACCTCCTTAAAAGCTCCCCCTGCCATCATGGCGGCGCGCGACCGTCCTTCTATGTTTGGATGTCTGGCAGCGTGCTGCCACGCCACTGCTCAGGCATTACTGTCTCTTGTGGGCTTGGCCCTTGCTGCTCCGGCAGTACCTCGTTTGCAGGCCGTGTTCCTGCCTTGCTGCTCCGGCAGTACCCCCGTCAACAGGCCGTGTTCCTGTCCCAGGTGAGCTCCTCAAGTCTCCATTGGACTCACCTGGTTATTGAAAGCACACGTGCGTGGGCACCTCTGTGCTACCCTCGTGCCATATTCTCGTGACTTCCACTGACACACGTGCGTGGGCACCTCTGTGCTTCCCCGTGCAACAGGTACACCGAGCCGTGAGATCTGTGCCATACAACCCTCACGGGTTAGGGCAGATCGGTGTACATAGATCGTCTGTGACATTCCAGACGATCGCTAGCAGCAACCCGCTCACTCTTCACCCACCATAGCGGCGGTCCCTTACACCGCACAGTGGACCTTGACCGGCGGAAGCAGTCCATTTCCCATCTTGGCACGCTTCCCCGGGTCCCCCTCGTAACACCTATAGCTTTAAGAATCTGTGTAAGGCCCGTTTCAGACGTCAGTGAAAAACACAGAGGTTATTCACTGACGTGTAAAACACGCACATGTCCCTCCGTTTTCCGTGATTCACGGCACATGTGGGTTGTCCATGTGCAATCCGTGATCCGTGATCAGTGAATGCATATGGACATTACTCACCTGCCTTCACTGCTGCTGTCCATGGTGCTGAAGTCTCCAGCTCTGCAGCGTCCGCCTACCGCTCTCAGCACCTACTTCCTGGTCGGGTTTTCCTGCTCTCATGAATATTCATGAGCCAGGCAGGAGTTGCCGAGAGCGGAGGCTCCAGAGCGAATCGCAGGCAAGGTAAGTTGAAAATATTTAATATTTAATATGTCCATGATTTTCTGGTACGTGTTTCACTGATCACACACGGATCACACCATAGTGTGGTCTGTGAGTCATCAGTGATGCCAGAAAAAAACTGACTTGTCTCCGTGCAGAATCACGGCCACACATGCACGCTGCACGGAGACACGTTCAGTGAAAAATCACTGATGTGTGAGCAGACCCATTGATTATAATGGGTCTGCGTATGTCAGTGATTCTGGTACATTTTAAAAAAGCACAAATGTACCAGAGTCACTGACGTGTGAAAGGGGCCTAAGGCCTTTGTTTTGCTTTGTGGGTTATGCAAAAGGTTACGTGATTTATTTGTGTTTTAATATTCAGATATTTAGGGCATATTTGTCAAGGCCCCGTTCACACTGTGTTTTTGCAGTGTTGGTCTGTTCAGATAGAAACACAGGCTTTGCAGACCACATTTCTATGCCCGTCTGAACAAAGGCACACATTCAGAAAAAAAAAAACCACAAATGGAGTTCATTTAAACTACGGGCTCTGTTGGGGCTTGGTAAAACACTAAAAGCTATGCAGAAATAAAGTGTGAACAAGGCCTAACTTAAAAGGGGGTTGTCCAGGCACTGAAGAGCATCACAGCAAAGGGGACAATACATAGTCATGCAGTGGCAGTGTGCCTATCTGACCATTCACCCCACTTAGATGGGGGGATATCATCTAATATATAAAGCTCAGTGTATGTATCTGTTTCAGTCCGCTAAAGGAATCCACACCGTCGCATGTAAAATCATTAAATTTTGCACAGCCGCCTCATTTGACTCAGGGAACATCATAGACTATGTTTTGAGAGGAAAATTTAACCCCGCTTTTTACAGTTATACACCAAAAAAACCTGCTTACAATAAAGTCAATGGAGCTGAGAGTTACAGGTCATTAATAGGAGCTGTGATTGGTTGCTATAGGCAACGAAGGATATTGTTAGCATAAGAAGCTTATGTGTGACGTAATATGATTTCAGTGGAGAGATTGTGAGAGAGACAGACAGAGACAGAAATAGAGACAGACAGAAAGAGACACAGAGAGAGACAGACATAGAGAGACAGAGAAACAGACAGACAAAGACAGACAGAGAGAGAGACAAACAAAGAGAGACAGACAGAGACAGACAAAGAGATAAAGACACAGAGAGCCAGAGAAACAGAGATGGACAGAGAAAGACAGACACAGAGAGACACAGACAGAGACATGCAGAGAGAGACAGACAGAGACAGACAGAGAGAAACCGACAGATAGTGAGACACAGAAAGACACAGAGAGAGAAACACAGACAGAAACAGACAGAGAGACCGACAGACAGGGAGAGACAGACAGAGAGACAGACATAGAGAGAGACTGACGGGAAGAGTGCAGACACAGAGAGAGACAGAGAAACAGAGGGACAGAGAAAGACAGACAGAGGCAAACAGAGAGAGACAGACAGACAGAGAGACAGACAGACAGAGAGACAGACGGAGAGAAACCGACAGAGAGACACAGACAGAAAGACACAGACAGAGACACAGAGAAATACAGACAGACAAACAGAAAGAGACAGACAGACAGAGACAGGCAGAGAGACAGAGACAGACAGACAGAAAGAGACAGACACAGTTACAGAAAGAGAGACATACACAGACAGACAGACGGGGAAAGAAACAGATAGAGAGGAGGGGGAAGGGGGAGACCAGGGAAGGAGAGGGAGAGACGGGTAGAGGGAGAGAGACAGGAGAGGGAGAGAGACGGGGAGGGAGACAGAGACAGTTATTATCCCGAGCAACGCTGGGTACTACAGCTAGTTTTATCATATGATCAAGGGATTATGGACCCCTGTCCTCATTGTGGGGGCTACACAGGTAGGACCCAAAGTTATTAGACACATGGTAAAAACTGTAAAAAGTGAGTAAAAGTACAAAGGGCTGGGGAGCACCAAAGCACAGGGCACCATTTACCGTAAGGCCGGCCCTGCCTATAGTTTATAATGTTGTCAGGAGCTCCTCTGTGTTGCACGATGCTGAAGTTGGTTTCTTATTCGTCCAGTTTTTTATTCGGGGCTGAAGTTGGTTTCTTATTTGGCAATTTAGTATTTTCAGTTTTTTACATGTTTAACAACAAAAATAACACATCACAATAATAAAATACAATGCACGGATATGCACTAATATAAATGCACTTAAAATCAGCTGTGAAAATTATAAAACTGGCAAAAAAATGGGCATCAAAGTGGGCACTGAAGTATGTTAGTGAAAGAGTTAAATAGCTTTGGTCCACTGATCTAACATCACAATTGCATAGCTAGTGATGCTCCTAATCCAATTCAAGTGACTTCAGCCTGGCCAAAGGGGTTCTGGGCATCAAACTGGCATCAAAGTGGGCACACAGCCAATTTTCACATATTTGAATAAGTAACTGGTGTTTTGAAGGGGTTAAATTGGTTTGGGTCACTGATTTCACACCACATTTACATACCTAGTGATGCCACACATCAAATTCAAATTAATCTAGCCTTGCCCAAACAGGTTCTGGGCATCAGAACTGGCATCAAAGTGGGCAAAACCACATTTTTCACAGATTTGAATAAGTAACTGGTGTTTTGAGGGGTTAAATGGTTTTGGGCCACTGATCTCACACCATATTTACATACCTAGTGATGCCACACATCAAATTCAAATCACTCCAGCCTGGCCCAAAAGGGTTCTGGGTATCAGAACTGGCATCAAAGTGGCTAAATGGACAGTTTTCACAGATTTGAATAAGTAACTGGTGTTTTTGAGGGGTTAACTTGCTTTGGGCCACCTATCTAACACCGCATTTGCATAACTAGTGATGCCACACATCAAATGCAGATCACTCCAGCCTGGCCCAAACACGTTCTGGGCATCAAAACTGGCATCAAAGTGGACACAAAGCCAATTTTAACAGACTTGAATAAGTAACTGGTATGTTTGAGGGGTTAAATGGCTTTGGGCCACTGATCTCACACCACATTTACATACCTAGTAATACCACACATTTAATTCAGATCACTCCAGCCTGGCCCAAAGGGGTTCTGGCCATGAGAACTGGCATCAAAGTGGGCAAAACCACAGTTTTCACAGATTTGAAAAAGTAACTGGTGTTTTTAGAGGGGTTAAATGGCTTTGGGCCACTGATCTCACACCACATTTACATACCTAGTGATGTTTGGGACAGGCTGGAGTGATCTGAATTAAATGTGTGGCATCACTAGGTATGTAAATGTGGTGTGAGATCAGTGTCTCAAAGCCATTTAACCCCTTCAAAACACCAGTTACTTATTCAAATCTGTGAAAATTGGCTGTGTGCCCACTTTGATGCCAGTTTTGATGCCCAGAACCCCTTTGGGTCAGGCTGAAGTCACTTGAATTTGATTAGGGACATCACTAGATATGCAATTGTGGTGTTAGATCAGTGGCCCAAAGCCATTTAACCCTTTCACTAACATACTTTGATGCCCCTTTTTTTTGCCAGTTTTATAATTTTCGCAGCTGATTTTAAGTGTACTTATATTACGGCACATCAGTGCATTGTATTTTATTATTGTGATGTGATATTTTTGTTGTTAAACTTGTAAAAAACTGAAAATACTAAATTGCCAAATAAGAAACCAACTTCAGCCCCGAAAAAAAACTGGACGAATAAGAAACCAACTTCAGCATCGTCTGTGTTGCTATGGTATCGGACCACAAGGTGTACCACACTGCTGCTTATGTCAGTGAGACTGGACACAGGTGCACCAGTTCTGCCTCCATGTAGACGGAGACTACAATAACCCGGATATGACGTCACAGCACAGGGATTCGATACTCGGCATGCTGTGGCTTCTCCTCCGGGGCAGTCTGGTCACAGGTTACTACTTTTATAACTACTACCTCTATGCTATATTACTATCAGTATACCGCACATCTGTAGGCGCTGTACACACTTCCTCCTCACAGACCACCTGCAGCTCTCAGTCCATGGAACCGCATAGGTGCCGGATAATGGTCATCAGGTAATGCGGAGGGCGCGTCCGACAGGATCGGTGTGCTGCAAAGTCCAGTGCCGGGCAGGCTGCGGCGCGGAGTCAGTCTCTGGGGGCGGAGCTCCGCTCCTCCGCTGATCGCATTGTCGGCTGCTCCTCTGCTCCCGCTGAGGATGAAAGGTGAAAGGCGGGAGGGAGAGATCTACAAACCTGCGACATGGCAGCACCGACCGGGAGATGTGACACCGAGGACTTCCCGCCGACGAATGACGTGAAAAAGAACCTGCATGCCTTATTACCGCAACTTCTATTATGACCTAGCTAAGAACGGTGCAGATGACGTCACAATGATGACTCAGTAAAGACTGCAGAGGACGCCGCTTATCTCTGGTATCCTCCTGCAGCCGGGAAAAAAAGATTGAGCAATCTGTACTACAGAGAGATGTATGTCTGGTACTGTAGACTGTAGAGAGCAGTGTGTCTGGTACTGTAGAGAGCAGTGTGTCTGGTACTGTAGAGAGCAGTGTGTCTGGTACTGTAGAGAGCAGTGTGTCTGGTACTGTAGACTGTAGAGGTCAGTGTGTCTGGTACTGTAGACTGTAGAGAGCAATGTGTCTGGTACTATAAACTAGAGGGCAGTATGTATGGTACTGTAGAGGGCAGTATGTATGGTACTGTAGACTGTAGAGAGCAGTGTCTGGTACTGTAGACTGTAGAGGTCAGTGTGTCTGTTACTGTAGAGGTCAGTGTGTCTGGTACTGTACACTGTAGAGAGCAGTGTCTGGTACTGTAGACTGTAGAGGGCAGTATGTATGGTACTGTAGAGATCAGTGTGTCTGGTACTGTACACTGTAGAGAGCAGTGTCTGGTACTGTAGACTGTAGAGGTCAGTGTGTCTGGTACTGTAGACTGTAGAGAGCAATGTGTCTGGTACTATAAACTGTAGAGGGCAGTATGTATGGTACTGTAGAGAGCAGTGTGTCTGGTACTGTACACTGTAGAGAGCAGTGTCTGGTACTGTAGACTGTAGAGAGCAGTATGTCTGGTACTGTAGACTGTAGAGGTCAGTGTGTCTGGTACTGTAGACTGTAGAGGTCAGTGTGTCTAGTACTGTAGACTGTAGAGAGCAATGTGTCTGGTACTATAAACCGTAGAGAGCAGTGTGTCTGGTACTGTAGAGAGCAGTTTGTCTGGTACTGTAGACTAGAGAGCAGTGTGTCTGGCACTGTAGACTGTAGAGAGCAGTGTGTCTAGTACTGTAGAGGTCAGTGTGTCTGGTACTGTAGACTGTAGAGGTCAGTGTGTCTGGTACTGTAGACTGTAGAGAGCAGTGTGTCTGGTACTGTAAACTGTAGAGGGCAGTATGTATGGTACTGTAGAGAGCAGTGTGTCTGGTACTGTAGAGAGCAGTTTGTCTGGTACTGTAGACTAGAGAGCAGTGTGTCTGGTACTGTAGACTGTAGAGAGCAGTGTGTCTGGTACTGTAGACTAGAGAGCAGTGTGTCTGGTACTGTAGACTGTAGAGAGCACTGTGTCTAGTACTGTAGAGGTCAGTGTGTCTGGCTGTAGACTGTAGAGGGCAGTGTGTCTGGTACTGTAGACTGTAGAGAGCAGTGTGTCTGGTACTGTAGACTGTAGAGAGCAGTGTGCCTGGTACTGTAGATAGCAGTGTGTCTGGTACTGTAGACTGTAGAGAGCAGTGTGTCTGGTACTGTAGACTGTAGAGAGCAGTGTGTCTGGTACTGTAGAGAGCAATGTGTCTGGTACTGTAGACTGTAGAGAACAGTGTGTCTGGTACTGTAGACTGTAGAGCAGTGTGTCTGGTACTGTAGAGGTCAGTGTGTCTGGTACTGTAGACTGTAGAGAGCAGTGTGTCTGGTACTGTAGACTGTAGAGAGCAATGTGTCTGGTACTGTAGACTGTAGAGGTCAGTGTGTCTGGTACTGTAGACTGTAGAGAGCAATGTGTCTGGTACTATAAACTGTAGAGAGCGGTGTGTCTGGTACTGTAGAGAGCAATGTGTCTGGTACTATAAACTGTAGAGAGCAGTGTGTCTGGTACTGTAAACTGTAGAGGGCAGTATGTATGGTACTGTAGAGAGCAGTGTGTCTGGTACTGTAGAGAGCAGTTTGTCTGGTACTGTAGACTAGAGAGCAGTGTGTCTGGTACTCTGGACTGTAGAGAGCAGTGTGTCTAGTACTGTAGACTGTAGAGAGCAGTGTGCCTGGTACTGTAGACTGTAGAGAGCAGTGTGCCTGGTACTGTAGATAGCAGTGTGTCTGGTACTGTAGACTGTAGAGAGCAGTGTGTCTGGTACTGTAGACTGTAGAGAGCAGTGTGTCTGGTACTGTAGAGAGCAATGTGTCTGGTACTGTAGACTGTAGAGCAGTGTGTCTGGTACTGTAGAGGTCAGTGTGTCTGGTACTGTAGACTGTAGAGGTCAGTGTGTCTGGTACTGTAGACTGTAGAGAGCAGTGTGTCTGGTACTGTAGAGGTCAGTGTGTCTGGTACTGTAGAGGTCAGTGTGTCTGGTACTGTAGAGGTCAGTGTGTCTGGTACTGTAGACTGTAGAGGTCAGTGTGTCTGGTACTGTAGACTGTAGAGAGCAGTGTGTCTGGTACTGTAGAGGTCAGTGTGTCTGGTACGGTAGAGGTCAGTGTGTCTGGTACTGTAGACTGTAGAGGTCAGTGTGTCTGGTACTGTAGACTGTAGAGAGCAGTGTGTCTGGTACTGTAGACTATAGAGAGCAGTGTGTCTGGTACTGTAGACTGTAGAGAGCAGTGTGTCTGGTACTGTAGACTGTAGAGAGCAGTGCCTGGTACTGTAGACTGTAGAGAGCAGTGTGTCTGGTACTGTAGAGAGCAGTGTGTCTGGTACTGCAGAGGGCAGTGTGTCTGGTACTGCAGAGGGCAATGTGTCTGGTACTGTAGAGAGCAGTGTGTCTGGTACTATAAACTGTAGAGGGCAGTATGTATGGTACTGTAGACTGTAGAGAGCAGTGTCTCTGGTACTGTAGACTGTAGAGAGCAGTGTGTCTGGTACTGTAGACTGTAGAGGTCAGTGTGTCTGGGACTGTAGAGGGAAGTGTGTCTGGTACTGTAGACTGTAGAGGTCAGTGTGTCTGCTACTGTAGACTGTAGAAGGCAGTGTGTCTGGTACTGTAGACTGTAGAGCAGTGTGTCTGGTACTGTAGAGGGCAGTGTGTCTGGTACTGTAGAGGGCAGTGTGTCTGGTACTGTAGAGGGCAGTGTGTCTGGTACTGTAGAGGGCAGTGTGTCTGGTACTGTAGACTGTAGAGGGCAGTGTGTCTGGTACTGTAGACTAGAGAGCAGTGTGTCTGGTACTGTAGACTGTAGAGAGCAGTGTGGTACTGTAGACTCTAGAGAGCAGTGTGTCTGGTACTGTAGAGGGCAGTGTGTCTGGTACTGTAGGCTGTAGAGAGTGGTGTGTCTGGTACTGTGGACCGTAGAGGGCAGTGTGTATGGTACTGTAGACTGTAGAGGTTAGTGTGTCTGGTACTGTAGACTGTAGAGAGCAGTGTGTCTGGTACTGTAGACTGCAGAGGTCAGTGTGTCTGGTACTGTAGACCGTAGAGGGCAGTGTGTCTGGTACTGTAGACTGTAGAGCAGTGTGTCTGGTACTGTAGAGGTCAGTGTGTCTGGTACTGTAGACTGTGGAGAGCAGTGTGTCTGGTACTGTAGACTGTAGAGAGCAGTGTGTCTGGTACTGTAGACTGTAGACAGCAGTGTCTGGTACTGTAGGCTGTAGAGAGTGGTGTGTCTGGTACTGTGGACCGTAGAGGGCAGTGTGTATGGTGCTGTAGACTGTAGAGGTCAGTGTGTCTGGTACTGTAGACTGTAGAGAGCAGTGTGTCTGGTACTGTAGACTGTAGAGCAGTGTGTCTGGTACTGTAGAGGTCAGTGTGTCTGGTACTGTAGAGGTCAGTGTGTCTGGTACTGTAGACTGTAGAGAGCAGTGTGTCTGGTACTGTAGACTGTAGAGAGCAGTGTCTGGTACTGTACACTGTAGAGAGCAGTGCCTGGTACTGTAGACTGTAGAGAGCAGTGTGTCTGGTACTGTAGAGAGCAGTGTCTGGTACTGTAGACTGTAGAGAGCAGTGTGTCTGGTACTGTAGAGAGCAGTGTGTCTGGTACTGCAGAGGGCAGTGTGTCTGGTACTGTAGAGAGCAGTGTGTCTGGTACTATAAACTGTAGAGGGCAGTATGTATGGTACTGTAGACTGTAGAGAGCAGTGTCTCTGGTACTGTAGACTGTAGAGAGCAGTGTGTCTGGTACTGTAGAGGTCAGTGTGTCGTAGACTGTAGAGGGAAGTGTGTCTGGTACTGTAGACTGTAGAGGTCAGTGTGTCTGGTACTGTAGACTGTAGAGAGCAGTGTGTCTAGTACTGTAGACTGTAGAGAGCAGTGTGTCTGGTACTGTAGAGAGCAGTGTGTCTGGTACTGTAGACTGTAGAGAGCAGTGTGTCTAGTACTGTAGACTGTAGAGAGCAGTGTGCCTGGTACTGTAGAGAGCAGTGTGTCTGGTACTGTAGACTGTAGAGAGCAGTGTGTCTGGTACTGTAGACTGTAGAGAGCAGTGTGTCTGGTACTGTAGAGAGCAATGTGTCTGGTACTGTAGAGAACAGTGTGTCTGGTACTGTAGACTGTAGAGCAGTGTGTCTGGTACTGTAGAGGTCAGTGTGTCTGGTACTGTAGAGGTCAGTGTGTCTGGTACTGTAGAGGTCAGTGTGTCTGGTACTGTAGAGGTCAGTGTGTCTGGTACTGTAGAGGTCAATGTGTCTGGTACTGTAGACTGTAGAGGTCAGTGTGTCTGGTACTGTAGACTGTAGAGAGCAGTGTGTCTGGTACTGTAGAGGTCAGTGTGTCTGGTACGGTAGAGGTCAGTGTGTCTGGTACTGTAGACTGTAGAGAGCAGTGTGTCTGGTACTGTAGACTGTAGAGAGCAGTGTGTCTGGTACTGTTCACTGTAGAGAGCAGTGCCTGGTACTGTAGACTGTAGAGAGCAGTGTGTCTGGTACTGTAGACTGTAGAGAGCAGTGTGTCTGGTACTGTAGACTGTTGAGAGCAGTGTGTATGGTACTGTAGACTGTAGAGAGCAGTGTGTCTGGTACTGTAGACTGTAGAGAGCAGTGTGTCTGGTACTGTAGAGAGCAGTGTGTATGGTACTGTAGACTGTAGAGAGCAGTGTGTCTGGTACTGTAGACTGTAGAGCAGTGTGTCTGGTACTGTAGAGGTCAGTGTGTCTGGTACTGTAGAGAGCAGTGTGTATGGTACTGTAGACTGTAGAGAGCAGTGTGTCTGGTACTGTAGACTGTAGAGAACAGTGTGTCTGGTACTGTAGAGGGCAGTGTGTCTGGTACTGTAGACTGTAGAGAGCAGTGTGTCTGGTACTATAGAGGGCAGTGTGTCTGGTACTGTAGACTGTAGAGAGCAATGTGTCTGGTACTATAAACCGTAGAGAGCAGTGTGTCTGGTACTGTAGAGAGCAGTTTGTCTGGTACTGTAGACTAGAGAGCAGTGTGTCTGGTACTGTAGACTGTAGAGAGCAGTGTGTCTAGTACTGTAGAGGTCAGTGTGTCTGGTACTGTAGACTGTAGAGGTCAGTGTGTCTGGTACTGTAGACTGTAGAGAGCAGTGTGTCTGGTACTGTAAACTGTAGAGGGCAGTATGTATGGTACTGTAGAGAGCAGTGTGTCTGGTACTGTAGAGAGCAGTTTGTCTGGTACTGTAGACTAGAGAGCAGTGTGTCTGGTACTGTAGACTGTAGAGAGCAGTGTGTCTGGTACTGTAGACTAGAGAGCAGTGTGTCTGGTACTGTAGACTGTAGAGAGCAGTGTGTCTAGTACTGTAGACTAGAAAGCAGTGTGTCTGGTACTGTAGACTGTAGAGAGCAGTGTGTCTAGTACTGCAGAGGTCAGTGTGTCTGGCTGTAGACTGTAGAGGGCAGTGTGTCTGGTACTGTAGACTGTAGAGAGCAGTGTGTCTGGTACTGTAGACTGTAGAGAGCAGTGTGCCTGGTACTGTAGATAGCAGTGTGTCTGGTACTGTAGACTGTAGAGAGCAGTGTGTCTGGTACTGTAGACTGTAGAGAGCAGTGTGTCTGGTACTGTAGAGAGCAATGTGTCTGGTACTGTAGACTGTAGAGAACAGTGTGTCTGGTACTGTAGACTGTAGAGCAGTGTGTCTGGTACTGTAGAGGTCAGTGTGTCTGGTACTGTAGACTGTAGAGAGCAGTGTGTCTGGTACTGTAGACTGTAGAGAGCAATGTGTCTGGTACTGTAGACTGTAGAGGTCAGTGTGTCTGGTACTGTAGACTGTAGAGAGCAATGTGTCTGGTACTATAAACTGTAGAGAGCGGTGTGTCTGGTACTGTAGAGAGCAATGTGTCTGGTACTATAAACTGTAGAGAGCAGTGTGTCTGGTACTGTAAACTGTAGAGGGCAGTATGTATGGTACTGTAGAGAGCAGTGTGTCTGGTACTGTAGAGAGCAGTTTGTCTGGTACTGTAGACTAGAGAGCAGTGTGTCTGGTACTGTAGACTGTAGAGAGCAGTGTGTCTAGTACTGTAGACTGTAGAGAGCAGTGTGCCTGGTACTGTAGACTGTAGAGAGCAGTGTGCCTGGTACTGTAGATAGCAGTGTGTCTGGTACTGTAGACTGTAGAGAGCAGTGTGTCTGGTACTGTAGACTGTAGAGAGCAGTGTGTCTGGTACTGTAGAGAGCAATGTGTCTGGTACTGTAGACTGTAGAGCAGTGTGTCTGGTACTGTAGAGGTCAGTGTGTCTGGTACTGTAGACTGTAGAGGTCAGTGTGTCTGGTACTGTAGACTGTAGAGAGCAGTGTGTCTGGTACTGTAGAGGTCAGTGTGTCTGGTACTGTAGAGGTCAGTGTGTCTGGTACTGTAGAGGTCAGTGTGTCTGGTACTGTAGACTGTAGAGGTCAGTGTGTCTGGTACTGTAGACTGTAGAGAGCAGTGTGTCTGGTACTGTAGAGGTCAGTGTGTCTGGTACGGTAGAGGTCAGTGTGTCTGGTACTGTAGACTGTAGAGGTCAGTGTGTCTGGTACTGTAGACTGTAGAGAGCAGTGTGTCTGGTACTGTAGACTATAGAGAGCAGTGTGTCTGGTACTGTAGACTGTAGAGAGCAGTGTGTCTGGTACTGTAGACTGTAGAGAGCAGTGCCTGGTACTGTAGACTGTAGAGAGCAGTGTGTCTGGTACTGTAGAGAGCAGTGTGTCTGGTACTGCAGAGGGCAGTGTGTCTGGTACTGCAGAGGGCAATGTGTCTGGTACTGTAGAGAGCAGTGTGTCTGGTACTATAAACTGTAGAGGGCAGTATGTATGGTACTGTAGACTGTAGAGAGCAGTGTCTCTGGTACTGTAGACTGTAGAGAGCAGTGTGTCTGGTACTGTAGACTGTAGAGGTCAGTGTGTCTGGGACTGTAGAGGGACGTGTGTCTGGTACTGTAGACTGTAGAGGTCAGTGTGTCTGCTACTGTAGACTGTAGAAGGCAGTGTGTCTGGTACTGTAGACTGTAGAGCAGTGTGTCTGGTACTGTAGAGGGCAGTGTGTCTGGTACTGTAGAGGGCAGTGTGTCTGGTACTGTAGAGGGCAGTGTGTCTGGTACTGTAGACTGTAGAGGGCAGTGTGTCTGGTACTGTAGACTAGAGAGCAGTGTGTCTGGTACTGTAGACTGTAGAGAGCAGTGTGGTACTGTAGACTCTAGAGAGCAGTGTGTCTGGTACTGTAGAGGGCAGTGTGTCTGGTACTGTAGGCTGTAGAGAGTGGTGTGTCTGGTACTGTGGACCGTAGAGGGCAGTGTGTATGGTACTGTAGACTGTAGAGGTTAGTGTGTCTGGTACTGTAGACTGTAGAGAGCAGTGTGTCTGGTACTGTAGACTGCAGAGGTCAGTGTGTCTGGTACTGTAGACCGTAGAGGGCAGTGTGTCTGGTACTGTAGACTGTAGAGCAGTGTGTCTGGTACTGTAGAGGTCAGTGTGTCTGGTACTGTAGACTGTAGAGAGCAGTGTGTCTGGTACTGTAGACTGTAGAGAGCAGTGTGTCTGGTACTGTAGACTGTAGACAGCAGTGTCTGGTACTGTACACTGTAGAGAGCAGTGCCTGGTACTGTAGAGAGCAGTGTGTCTGGTACTGTAGAGAGCAGTGTGTCTGGTACTGCAGAGGGCAGTGTGTCTGGTACTATAAACTTTAGAGGGCAGTATGTATGGTACTGTAGACTGTAGAGAGCAGTGTCTCTGGTACTGTAGACTGTAGAGAGCAGTGTGTCTGGTACTGTAGAGGTCAGTGTGTCTGGTACTGTAGAGGTCAGTGTGTCTGGTACTGTAGACTGTAGAGAGCAGTGTGTCTGGTACTGTAGACTGTAGAGAGCAGTGTGTCTGGTACTGTAGACTGTAGAGAGCAGTGTGTCTGGTACTGTAGAGAGCAGTGTGTCTGGTACTGTAGAGAGCAGTGTGTCTGGTTCTGCAGAGGGCAGTGTGTCTGGTACTGTAGAGAGCAGTGTGTCTGGTACTATAAACTGTAGAGGGCAGTATGTATGGTACTGTAGACTGTAGAGAGCAGTGTCTCTGGTACTGTAGACTGTAGAAGGAAGTGTGTCTGGTACTGTAGACTGTAGAGGTCAGTGTGTCTGCTACTGTAGACTGTAGAAGGCAGTGTGTCTGGTACTGTAGACTGTAGAGTAGTGTGTCTGGTACTATAGAGGTCAGTGTGTCTGGTACTGTAGAGGGCAGTGTGTCTGGTACTGTAGAGGGCAGTGTGTCTGGTACTGTAGACTGTAGAGGGCAGTGTGTCTGGTACTGTAGACTGTAGAGAACAGTGTGTCTGGTACTGTAGACTGTAGAGAGCAGTGTGTCTGGTACTGTAGGCTGTAGAGAGTGGTGTGTCTGGTACTGTGGACCGTAGAGGGCAGTGTGTATGGTACTGTAGACTGTAGAGGTCAGTGTGTCTGGTACTGTAGACTGTAGAGAGCAGTGTGTCTGGTACTGTAGACTGTAGAGCAGTGTGTCTGGTACTGTAGAGGTCAGTGTGTCTGGTACTGTAGAGGTCAGTGTGTCTGGTACTGTAGACTGTAGAGAGCAGTGTGTCTGGTACTGTAGACTGTAGAGAGCAGTGTCTGGTACTGTACACTGTAGAGAGCAGTGCCTGGTACTGTAGACTGTAGAGAGCAGTGTGTCTGGTACTGTAGAGAGCAGTGTGTCTGGTACTGCAGAGGGCAGTGTGTCTGGTACTGTAGAGAGCAGTGTGTCTGGTACTATAAACTGTAGAGGGCAGTATGTATGGTACTGTAGACTGTAGAGAGCAGTGTCTCTGGTACTGTAGACTGTAGAGAGCAGTGTGTCTGGTACTGTAGAGGTCAGTGTGTCGTAGACTGTAGAGGGAAGTGTGTCTGGTACTGTAGACTGTAGAGGTCAGTGTGTCTGGTACTGTAGACTGTAGAGAGCAGTGTGTATAGTACTGTAGACTGTAGAGAGCAGTGTGTCTGGTACTGTAGAGAGCAGTGTGTCTGGTACTGTAGACTGTAGAGAGCAGTGTGTCTAGTACTGTAGACTGTAGAGAGCAGTGTGCCTGGTACTGTAGAGAGCAGTGTGTCTGGTACTGTAGACTGTAGAGAGCAGTGTGTCTGGTACTGTAGACTGTAGAGAGCAGTGTGTCTGGTACTGTAGAGAGCAATGTGTCTGGTACTGTAGAGAACAGTGTGTCTGGTACTGTAGACTGTAGAGCAGTGTGTCTGGTACTGTAGAGGTCAGTGTGTCTGGTACTGTAGACTGTAGAGGTCAGTGTGTCTGGTACTGTAGAGGTCAGTGTGTCTGATACTGTAGAGGTCAGTGTGTCTGGTACTGTAGAGGTCAATGTGTCTGGTACTGTAGACTGTAGAGGTCAGTGTGTCTGGTACTGTAGACTGTAGAGAGCAGTGTGTCTGGTACTGTAGAGGTCAGTGTGTCTGGTACGGTAGAGGTCAGTGTGTCTGGTACTGTAGACTGTAGAGAGCAGTGTGTCTGGTACTGTAGACTGTAGAGAGCAGTGTGTCTGGTACTGTTCACTGTAGAGAGCAGTGCCTGGTACTGTAGACTGTAGAGAGCAGTGTGTCTGGTACTGTAGACTGTAGAGAGCAGTGTGTCTGGTACTGTAGACTGTTGAGAGCAGTGTGTATGGTACTGTAAACTGTAGAGAGCAGTGTGTCTGGTACTGTAGACTGTAGAGAGCAGTGTGTCTGGTACTGTAGAGAGCAGTGTGTATGGTACTGTAGACTGTAGAGAGCAGTGTGTCTGGTACTGTAGACTGTAGAGCAGTGTGTCTGGTACTGTAGAGGTCAGTGTGTCTGGTACTGTAGAGAGCAGTGTGTATGGTACTGTAGACTGTAGAGAGCAGTGTGTCTGGTACTGTAGACTGTAGAGAACAGTGTGTCTGGTACTGTAGAGGGCAGTGTGTCTGGTACTGTAGACTGTAGAGAGCAGTGTGTCTGGTACTATAGAGGGCAGTGTGTCTGGTACTGTAGACTGTAGAGAGCAGTGTGTATGGTACTGTACACTGTAGAGAGCAGTGTGTCTGATACTGTAGACTGTAGAGAGCGGTGTGTCTGGGTCTATACAGAGCAGTGTGTCTGGTACTGTAGACTGTAGAGGGCAGTGTGTCTGGTACTGTAGACTGTAGAGAACAGTGTGTCTGGTACTGTAGAGGGCAGTGTGTCTGGTACTGTAGACTGTAGAGAGCAGTGTGTCTGGTACTGTAGAGGGCAGTGTGTCTGGTACTGTAGACTGTAGAGAGCAGTGTGTATGGTACTGTACACTGTAGAGAGCAGTGTGTCTGATACTGTAGACTGTAGAGAGCAGTGTGTCTGGGTCTATAGAGAGCAGTGTGTCTGGTACTGTAGACTGTAGAGGGCAGTGTGTCTGGTACTGTAGACTGTAGAGAGCAGTGTGTCTGGTACTGTAGAGGGCAGTGTGTCTGGTACTGTAGACTGTAGAGAGCAGTGTGTCTGGTACTGTAGAGGGCAGTGTGTCTGGTACTGTAGACTGTAGAGAGCAGTGTGTCTGGGTCTATAGAGAGCAGTGTGTCTGGTACTGTAGACTGTAGAGAGCGGTGTGTCTGGTACTGTAGACTGTAGAGAGCAGTGTTTCTGGTACTGTAGAGGGCAGTGTGTCTGGTACTGTAGACTGTAGAGAGCAGTGTGTCTGTTACTGTAGAGGGCAGTGTGTCTGGTACTGTAGACTGTAGAGAGCAGTGTGTCTGGGTCTATAGAGAGCAGTGTGTCTGGTACTGTAGACTGTAGAGGGCAGTGTGTCTTGTACTGTAGACTGTAGAGAGTGGTGTGTCTGGTACTGTAGAGAGAGGTGTGTCTGGTACTGTAGACTGTAGAGAGCAGTGTCTGGTACTGTAGAGAGCAGTGTCTGGTACTGTAGACTGTAGAGAGCAGTGTCTGGTACTGTAGACTGTAGAGAGCAGTGTGTCTGGTACTGTAGACTGTAGAGAGCAGTGTGTCTGGTACTGCACAGTGTTGGCAAAAAGTATTGGCACCCCTGCAATTCTGTCAGATAATACTCAGTTTCTTCTTGAAAATGATTGCAATCACAAATTCCTTGGTATTATTATCTTCATTTAATTTGTCTTCAATGAAAAAAAATAAAAAAAATTTTCAAAGCCAAATTGGATATAATTCCACACCAAACGTATAAAAGGGGTGGACAAAAGTATTGGCACTGTTTGAAAAATCATGTGATGCTTCTCTAATTTGTGTAATTAACAGCACCTGTAACTTACCTGTGGCACCTAACAGGTGTTGGCAATAACTAAATCACACTTGCAGCCAGTTGACATGGATTAAAGTTGACTCAACCTCTGTCCTGTGTCCTTTGTTTGTACCACATTGAGGATGGAGAAAAGAAAGAAGACCAAATAACTCTCTGAGGACTTGAGAATCCAAATTGTGAGGAAGCATGAGCAATCTCAAGGCTACAAGTCCATCTCCAAAGACCTGAAAATTCCTGTGTCTACGGTGCGCAGTGTCATCAAGAAGTTTAAAGCCCATGGCACTGTGGCTAACCTCCCTAGATGTGGAAGGAAAAGAAAAATTGACGAGAGATTTCAACGCAAGATTGTGCAGATGGTGGATAAAGAACCTCGACTAACATTGAACTAAAGTTCAAGCTGCCCTGCAGTCCGAGGGTACAACAGTGTCAACCGGTACTATCCATCAGCGTCTGAATGAAAAGGGACTGTATGGTAGGATACCCAGGAAGACCCCACTTCTTACCCCGAGACATAAAAATGCCAGGCTGGAGTTTGCCAAAACTTACCTGAGAAAGCCTAAAACGTTTTGGAATAATGTTCTCTGGTCAGATGAGACAAAAGTAGAGCTTTTTGGGAAAAGCCATCAACATAGAGTTTACAGGAAAAAAAAGAGGCATTCAAAGAAAAAAACACGGTCCCTACAGTTAAACATGTCGGAGGTTCCCTGATGTTTTGGGGTTGCTTTGTTGCCTCTGGCACTGGACTGCTTGACCGTGTGCATGGCATTATGAAGTCTGAAGACTACCAACAAATGTTGCAGCATAATGTATGGCCCAGTGTGAGAAAGCTGGGTCTTCCTCAGAGGTCATGGGTCTTCCAGCAGGACAATGACCCAAAATACACTTCAAAAAGAACTAGAAAATGGTTTGATAGAAAGCACTGGAGACTACTAAAGTGGCCAGCAATGAGTCCAGACCTGAATCCCATAGAACACCTGTGGAGAGATCTCAAAATGGCAGTTTGGAGAAGGCACCCTTCAAATCTCAGGGACCTGGAGCAGTTTGCCAAAGAAGAATGGTCTAAAATTCCAGCAGAGCATTGTAAGAAACTCATTGATGGTTACCGGAAGCGGTTGTGCGCAGTTATTTTGGCTAAAGGTTTACACGTTCCAATTTGTTGTGCGATCGCATTTGCCCCCATCGTTTGTGCGGCACGGGCAATTTCTTGCCTGTGTCGCACAATGCTGTAACCCGAGTCAAACGTACTTACCTTCCAAACGACCTCGCTGTGGGCGGCGAACATCCACTTCCTGAAGGGGGAGGGACGTTCGGCATCACAGCGACGTCACACAGCGGCCGGCCAATAGAAGCGGAGGGGCGGAGATGAGTGGGACGTAAACATCCCATCCACCTCCTTCCTTCAGCATTGCCGGCGGGACACAGGTGAGCTGCAGTTCATCGTTCCCGGGGTGTCACACGTGTGCTGCCCCGGGTACGATAAATAACGGGACGTGCGATTTTTAGAAAATGAGCGACATGTCAGCAACGAACGAGAATGTGAGTATTTCTGCTCGTTCATAGCTGTCACACGCTACGATATCACTAACGATGCCGGATGTGCATCACTTATGACATGACCCGACATCTCGTTAGATATATCGTAGCGTGTAAAGCCCGCTTAAGGGTGCCAGTACTTTTGTCTGGCCCATTTTTAGAGTTTTGTGTGAAATGATCAATGATTTGATTTTTGTTTCATTCTCTTTTGTGTTTTTTCATTGCAAGCAAAATAAATGAAGATAATAATACCAAAGAATGTGATTGCAATCATTTTCAAGAAGAAACTGAGTATTATCTGACAGAATTGCAAGGGTGCCAATACTTTTGGCTAGCACTGTAGATGATTTTTTTTTATGCAGGTGTCTGTACCAAATTATACAATAACAATCTTCTCTTAGTATTGCATTTTTGCTCCATTTTTTATACCTTTTCCCCTTTATTTCATGCTTTTTTGGTGCAGATGTGAAGCTGCAATTTTTAGGGTTTTTATACAGTCCCTGACAGAAGTTCTGTCGCTTATCCATGTTATGTAAATAACGGCTTATAACCTGACTTTAAATTCATCCATTGGTTTCATAAATTACTCTTTTGAAAGCTGAAACCCTCCCAAATTTGGTTTATGTTATGAAAATAAAGTTGCTGCAAAACTGAAATATTGGTCATTTAATGAACACAGAAAGGTCAGATTTTGGCAAGA
>NC_134356.1:472443055-472468359 GCF_048569485.1 Anomaloglossus baeobatrachus
CACTGCCAGTGCATTTTAACAGCGACATAAGTGCCTTGTTTTGCTGTTCTCTGATTACTGTGCTCCCGCGATGTGATGCATCAACGCTACATGCGACCCATACAGCTAATAGCTGGAGTCGTGTGGTGAGACACCAATGGAGGACAGGGGAAGAATCAAATGTGAGCGGCAAAAGATCGGCAATGTGAATAATGCACTTAGTTATTTTACACCATTGTAAGCAGTTTGTAAAAATGCTGTGGGTTGGGCACCCCCTCTTACATTTTGTTATTCTCGCTAATATTTACGTTGTGATGTATTTTCCACCCACTGAACACATCTATATTTCACTGCCAGAAATTGAAGGAAACCTCACTCAGTTTATCAACAGGTACATTGAGCTCCACATGACCCCATTGTGGAAAGGAATATGTTTTTCTGAATTAATGAAGCAAATGTTTCCCTTTTTACTTGTGTGTACACTGTAAGGAGACGTCATTATGAAAGAATGCGGCATCTGTAATCACTAGTCAATGCGCTGGTATGCGGCTGGAATGCCAGAGTGAATATTAAGTTATCTTTACATTACCGGCTCTGTTTTTCTTTGCAGATTGGTCAGCTCCATAGTATTGTTAGGACTTCATCTGGTTTTCTCACAGCTGTCAATTGACCACAGAAAGGTAAGAAATCTCCACTGATCACTCGCTAATGTTATTTTCTGGCTCCGCGGTAGCACAACGGTAAATACAGCTGGTGTTTTAATTCGTATGTTTCCATTGGAAGAAAAATTGTCATGTGATGAAACTTAGTTAATTTTTTGGGCAGTTTGTACTGAAAGGGTGCCAATAAATCCGGTGACTACATTTATTTGGTTCTGTTGCTAATGATTCCTAATTTAAAGATTTTCAGTGGTTGAAATTAAGCTCTTAAATTTATTTCCTATGAGCATTCTGGAGATGGGGATGCATGACCTACCCTTCATTCATTTTCAACGGGAGTGCCGAAAATAACGGATTTCTGTACCTATTTCCAGACGTCCCATAGACAGACAATGAAGAGTGGAGGTTACGCATGCGCACTTCAAGACACTGCTCTGAAGAATCCCATTCTCTGAATATCTGGGGGTCCTGTCCTTCGGACCCCAAAACATAACCAAATTATCCTCTATTCTATGTGTGGGGGATAAATTGTTATTTTAGGTGAACCTTTTTTTCACACAAATATGATATATGCCTAAACTTGTTTCCCTCCAATTGAGGTTCATAAACGTGAATGTAACAG
This sequence comes from Anomaloglossus baeobatrachus, assembly GCF_048569485.1. Taxonomy (NCBI): domain Eukaryota; kingdom Metazoa; phylum Chordata; class Amphibia; order Anura; family Aromobatidae; genus Anomaloglossus; species Anomaloglossus baeobatrachus. The sequence goes on from NC_134356.1 coordinate 472,444,316, forward strand.
TGGTGATGCATTCACTCTACTGCTTCATTTTTAAAGTAGACTTTAGTACTACCGTTCTCAGGATGAGTAGGGTCACTGTTGGATATATTTGTGACATCCTGTACGCAGTGTACCCAGGACACCGGACATATATCAGATCCTCTAGAAATGTCTCAGGTGGTGGTGGCGGCAGCTGTGCCCGGTACCTGACGCATCGGTGACAGTGAAAGGCACAGGCCTGTGGATGTGCGGAGGTTAGCACAAACCTTACAGTTTTTCTGTAGCTAGGCGGTCTCTGGTGTTCCCCTTGATGTTGGTACAGGAAAATGGGAGAGAGTCAGCAGGCAGGCATGATGTTATACCAAACTTTTACTTAGGCTACTTTCACACATCCGGTTTTTGCTCTGCGGCACAATACCGCGCTCTGCAGAAAAACCGCAACCGTTTTTTTTTCCGCCAGTTGCGTTTTTTTTTTGCATAGACTTACATTAGTGCCGTATTGTGCCACATGGGCTTGCGTTCGGTCCGTTTTTTGCCGCATGCGGCAGATTTAGCCGATGCCGCGGCCAGATGGAACGTTCCCTAGCACGTTTTTGCTCTGGCAAAAAAAACGCATTGCGCCGCATCCGGCCACTGCGGCACATTTTTCAATGCATGCCTATGGATGCCGGATGCGGCGTGATGCGGAAAAAAACGCATCCGGCCGCTGCATGCGGTTTCTTCCACTGCGCATGCTCAGTAGCGTGCCGCAACCGGAAAAAAACGGACCGGCCGCATGTAAAAACTTATGCAAAGGATGTGTGAAAGTAGCCCTAATGGCAGTAGAAGACATTTCTGGTACCAAGGCACAGGCTTTCAGCAGCAAATAATGAGAATCAGGTTGAGGAGGAGTGCAAGAACAGCAACTCCATCAGGTGTCCAAACTAAAGTTCAGTCCTGGCACTATGGATTCCCTTAGACCCCACTAGGGTAGTGTTCCCAGATGGGCCTCCAAACGCCATCTCTCACTCATCTTCATTATGTGCAGACCTAGTATTCCCTTCTCCATTGTGGCTGAGTACTCCTCCTGCGTTCCTGGCACACCAGCAGTAGACTGTGTGCTTTAGGAACCAAGGAATTCCTCACCACCAACAGCATAAGTCTACTGGCCATACAAAACAGGGAATAGACTGTTTCTTGTGGCCGCTCTCTGTTCTTCTCTATCTGCTAAACTGGTTTACAAAACTCACTGCAATAACGTACGTGCACTAATACACAATGCGCCCAAGCTGATTCCCTATCTACCAGCTAAGTGAGGCAATTAATTCTCTACGTGTGTGCTGCATACAGTACCACATACCAAAGAGTGCAACTGTGGCGCCCTGGCCTAGCCAGGTCATCACAGACAACACTCAAACACCCCCCACCCCTCATTAGACAGGGACACCAGCCAAACAAAAATCCTTGTTGCCTCCCTCCAGTGTCTGATGTCCACACCAGGTGTGGCAGAGCCAAGCGGTTGGCCCCACCCACCGAGGAGTTCACAGGCCTGGAGGCGGGAAAAGTGACAGTTTAGTCCAGGAGGTGGAAAAGAGAGGAGTAGACACTTGGGTGTCTGGGTTTGTGGCCCAGGCACTGACAGCAAGGTTGGCAGACGGTGGTGGAGCAACGCGGAACTGTAGGACCGGGGACGGGCGACGGCCCGCCGGTACCGACCGGGGAGCGAAGTGAAGCAAACACACACAGGCAGTGCCATCGGATCCCGACCAGGCTTGGAGCCGCCGTCAATAGTCAGATGCGAATGTGACTGGAACCCCAGGGGTTTCACAACAGCAAAAGTCCCGATTGAAGGCAACCGCCCACACCGTGAGGGTATACAGCTACCGCCTAAGGTTAGAGACCCAAGGGCCAGCGCCTGCGGGCAAACTAGCTCCTCTGGTACCCATACACCGGGGAGCGGACTGTCGTTGGGAATCCATAGTAGTCAGAAGGAGAACATCAAGGTGCAGGGAAAGACAGCCGCCATCACCTGTCCGGGGAGAAGCACTGCAGCTGGCTGTGGGACCCGTCCATCCAGCCGTTTGGTTTACCGCTGTCCCTGCAACCCTGCACCTCACCAACCCTGCCTCCCCGTCACATCATCGGGCCCCGGGACCACCGACCCCTACCCACGGAGGGGGAAAACAACATCCCAGCTGCTCCCTACCATCGCTCCCGGGATCCCCGTCACCAGCAGCGGTGGTGCCCATCTTCACCACGACCCATGGGTGGCGTCACGGACTAAATCCCCCAAACCAAACACCCCTTTCACTCACGGGCGAGGAGCACCGCTCGAGTCTCCGGATCCGGCCCACCGCTTGAGCCACCGAGCAGCTGCAGCAGCGCCCGACCTGAGCATTAGCGAGAGAGCAGCAGCGACGACGTCCTCCCGCCCTCGACACAACATTTCCAACAGTCACTGTATGTACATATACATACATAAAGCATACTTCACTTTATATAGCTGGTAATCTCCAGAGATAGTCACTCTTGGGGGTGCTGCATAATTATCAATTATTCTGTAGATAGTTGATTAATTGGCCTTTTTTATTGTTGTATAGAGCCCTGGATGAATCCGTACCATGCATTTAGCTGCTGCAGAAATAAAATCTGCTTGGATATGGAAGCATATTATATTTCAGAGAATTTCTGTTGTTGATTTGCTTATTGAAATTCTTTGCCTCTTTCTGTTGTACTTTACTTTCATGGCAAGTACTAGTGAATAACGGAAATTAGCAGTAATCCACCTATTGTGCCTTTGTTACCCCCTAAGTGCTGTACTTCATCTTTATTTGCCGCCAAACCACAACACATACAGTTAATGCACGCCAATAAGCTGTAATTCTTCACTTGGCCTTACTTGTTACAAGAACCTTTTATCATTTTTTTTTCATGTTGAACTGGACACACGATGTATTAGTGGCTGCAGAGCGGAATAAAACTTGTTTTTTTAAAAATATTGTCTCTCCGTTGCGGAGATATTTGCAATTAAAGTATTTGGCACCTAACTAGTTAACTTTACTTAAGTCCAAATGGGCATTTTCAGGCCTTAGTGTCTCACCATAAGGGCATGCTCACACGAGCATGAAAAGCGGATGAGTGCAATGTGAGAAAATCTCGTATTGCACTCTGACCAATGTTAGTCAATGAGGAAGAGCAGTTGGTCAGCTTTTCTCGCATACTGGAGATTCTGGATGCGAGAAAAGTCGCAACATGCTGTAATTTTTTGCGAGGGCCATATCACTCGAACCCATTTTAGTGAATGGGTGTGTAATAACCTGCAGGTAACGGGATACGCAAGGACTGCATGGAATCACGGGGGTTAATCAATGCAAATTTAATAATCTATTGCACAACACAGGTGGAGGAAAAGTGAGGGAAGGGAGCACAGCAGTAGAGATAATGCAATATACATACAACTACTTTGAATAACTTGTCAAGGATAGGAAGCCTCAGATTGTACTCCCAAAAGCAAAACACAGGAAATCCTTATTAAGCAAAAAAAAAACACGCAGAGTCCTTGTTATCTTACTCGTATAACACAGTGCAGAGTCTTTTCCTATCTGCCCCTAACTAAAGTAGTGTGCACACTTAACTGCAGATTTCAGTGTGGGGTACCTCGTCACCGTTGGGGTCCGTATTCCGCCGCAGACACCTCTAAAGTTCAGTCTATGTCCCGGATCTGTAACTTGCACGTGCTGCCTGGCTCCTTGCTCTCCACATCCAGCCTCTTTGGATCTGTAATTTGCACGTGCTGTCTGGCCCCTCGCTCCACATCCAGCCTCTTTGGATCTGTGTCTTGGGGGGGACACCACGCAACACTCTAAGGTACTTGGACCTCAGAAAACAGGGCAGACTGAGGCCTTCTATCTTACAGCCCACTCGAGCACACTCCTCTCTGCAAAACACAGCCACATGTAGACTCCTCCTCCTCCTGTTCCAGACTGAACAAGTCACTCGAGCAGCAGGACTTTTGCCCGCTGTTCTCTGTTTTGACAGCAGGTGGCAGCATAACACAAGGAAGTCCACCAAACAGTCTTTTAACCTATATATATATATATATTTATATATATATATATATATATATATATATATTAACAGGTCTTACAGGTGCGAGAGAAACATCAGACTGCACTCGGATGTTATCCCAGTGCAGTGCGATATACGCACAGGCTGACGATGGAGGAGATGGGGGGGGTTAACCCCTCCCTCTCCTCAGCAGCGCCCACCCTCTCCTTCACAGTTGCACGACACTCGGCTCACGCTTGCAGCAGAGCCTGAGGCGGGGGTCTTTAGCATATCGCATCTGTTGATCGTGCATTGGATGCCATACGCTTGTGTAAGTCCAGCCTCAGAGATGCTATCAAAAAACACTCACATTGAACTTAACAAAAGTTAACTCCTTAGGTGCCAAATACTTTGATTTCTAATATCTCCACAATGTAGATGTGAAACAAAGTATTATTGCATGTCCAGTTCAACTGAAAAATTTGGTTAAAGGTTACAAATAAGTCTCTTTTGTTAAAGTAAAAAATGTAGAATATTTAAAGCTACTGCTAGGTACTAATGCTGATCAAACCCGAACTATAACAACTCAGTGTCGGAGTTTGGGTTCTTTTCGTATGCTGACAACTTGATCGAGCATTGGTGTGTTCGGGTATGCTTTGTGCTCCGCCCAATGTGAGCCACTTGCCGTGTCTGAATGGCTCTCACTAGGGATAAAACCAATGTTTTCGAATGTAGTATTTACAAAAACAACTGCCCTCCCTTGCTCGAAAATGCTCTGTTTATGGCCGGCTGTATGTGGTAGGAGAGTTGAACTGTCCAATCAGTGATTTCCAATGGAGTTTGGGCTCTGGGATCAAGTTCAGGTCAAGTCTGGGTTCCAAACTGAACTTTATCTAAAGTCCGGTTGAACCCGGCGAACCTGAACTTGCACAGGTCAGCTCATCTCTATTCGCAAAGGTAAGTAAGGCTATGTGCACATACTGCAGAAATTTTCTGTACCAGATCTACACGCTGTGGCAAAAAAATCATTAAAACTGGATGCAGTTCTGACGCAGCTTTGATGCGGGTTTTGGGCCATCTAAAAGGTTAATGAATTGAAGCCAATGGATGAAAAAACGCTGCTAAACCTGACCAATTATTGATATGCTGGAATTTTTTACTCCACCAAAACCACACGGAAAAAAAACAGCACCATGTGCACTGCAAATCTGAAATCCCATAGACTTTGCTGGCTTCAGGAAAGGCAGGCAGATTTTGATGCAGATTTCTTGAAAACTGCGTCAAAAACCACAGCGCGTGCACAGGGCCTTAGGGGCATCTCTTCTAGATTGTCAATTTGGCACAAATCTTATTGGATGCTGCCATATTCATGCCATTTTTATCCCTATTTATGTAAGGAAAACTGCTGGGGGGATTTGAAAGAATGAACATAATGTGTAATTTATTTTGTTTTATAAATGACCTGCGAGTCCTGATCTGATACCTTCTATTAAATGATTGAAGACGTTTTTTATTTTTACTGAAGATATTAAAAAATTCAGACTAAAGTCCTGCCAAAGCGCTATCTTTTGAAGTGTTGTATATAATATAAATGGCAGTCCTACGTATAACAGGTGGTGTATGCCATAGGAGTAAATGGGGGATGTGCTTCAAGCATTATCCCAGTGTTGTAAGAATATTAACATTTCGGTGTCTTGTAATGTAGTTGTATATAATATTGTGCACCGTGACATTACGCTGTGCATTAGTATAAACTAATATTTGGATTAATGATTAATGTACATCATTATAAGAACATAAAATAAAGTCCAGCCTTCAAATTTGGTTTTCTGTATGGAAGTTGCAACTTCACAAGTAGGGAAGATTACTGATACATCGGCTACATAGAAATCAAACTTCTTTTGGTTTTCTTAGGTGAAGTCAATGGCAAGTGGGCACTGATTATCTTCTCTTGTCAGTAGAGAAGTTCAGGACATTAGACACTGGTAGAGATCTTTTTAAACTAATTATGCAAAAAATCTGAAATGAAAGAATAACTAAACTTTTTGAAACTTACTTTTTCTTATGTAAAAATGAAATTGCATGTTTTCACCAATTTATTTACCTGCCTTTAGCTGTGTTATATCAGAACATACTCATTTGGAGTACAGATGCTGGCAGTTAAAGGGTCACTAACTCTGGGGATAAGAAAACTTGCCATAGGAGATTGTTCTGATAAGCACAACTCTGAGGAGACAAGTGTTGTCATTAGTGATGAGTGAGCACTACCATGCTCAGATACTCATAACTCCTAACCAGCAATTGGACACTCAGATGGGCGCGACTCAAGTACCCGAGTATAATGGAAGTCAATGGGGAACGCAAGCATTTTTCTGAAAGATTTTCTTAATATGAGTACAAAGCATAGTGACTCTTGCTCTTCACTAGTTGTCATTTCTTTCACTGCCATCATCTGTACTCCAAAAGAGTATGTGCTGATACTTATGACCATGTAATATTTCAGTTTTTCTTGTTTAATACATTTTTTTTAAAAATTCTACATTTCTGTTAAGATGGGGTGCAGAGTGCACATTACTGAGAAAAAAAAATAACTTTTTTGAATTTACCAAATGGCTGCAATGAAGCAGAATGAAAAACTTAAAGGGGTCTGAATACTTTCCGTACTCACTGTATATTCCAACTTCAATACAATTTTCCAGTTTCTTTTTTTTCTTTTTTATTTTTACATATTAGGACACTGCCCCTAGATTTTTATTCTCAATTCCGAGAATTAAAGTCTTTTGACACCCCCTGCTAGTTCAGTGTCTGTGCAAATGCTGTTTTGGTGAAATACACTTCTAAGGAGTCCCATCTTTCTCCAGAGTTGCAAACCTAATATTTTCTTATTTAGACTTCTTTACAAAAAAAAAAATCACAACTAGATATTTCCTTTTTTATTTTGTGCACTGACACTGGATAAAAAAAATAAAATAAGTTGTTTTTTTTTTTTTTTTTAACAGACTATTCAGAGTTTACAGACTGTTGGTAACCTTTCTCCAGCCTCTGTACAGTAATTTTATGTAGGACAAATTTATTTTCTTAGGACTTTAAAGAGCTTCCAAAGTGGATTTGTCAATTCAGACTGCCCACATAATTAAATGGATCTCTTAAACCTCATGAAGCTGGTGTACTTACTTTCAAAATGGCTGCATAATCCTGATATCAACTGGAGAATAGAGCTGCACTTAGAAAATGATTATTTTAAACTACATCCATTCTGATATAGATTTTCAAAGTAATTATATCGGTCTCTTCAAGTCTAAGAGATTTCTTTAATAATGTCTGTATTTTCTTTTGTGATATTTGGTGACACAATATGAAGTTATTATTAAATACCTGTTACAATACAAGTGTATGGAACAGAGCCATGCCCACTAGACGACCACTCCTACTAGTCGAGCATGCCCACTAAATACATTTGTATTGAGTGAAGCCACGCCCACTAATAAGGTTCCGCCTGGGAACATGGATATTGTACAACTGCGGTCACAGCTCAGAAACCGGCGAATCCTCCCAGTGCACAGGGAGGATTCATAAGTCTGTAGTCACAATGGGCGACATATAGAGTGACTGCAGACTTTATTTTAAACTGGACAATCCCTTAAAAAATGTAGCAAGCAATTCAATTACCCCAAACGTCCAGATCAACAATAGCTAGGTAATATTAAAATATACTGTAACTTTTAATGAAAGATATTTAAAAAGAATTAGGGGAAACAGACAAATACATACACAACATTATATGTGGAAGACCTTCCTAATTCAGAAGGAGCCGATGCCAATACCCTGATGTTAGATATTGGACTACAATAAATAGAGTAGGGAAAGTGATGGCAATCCCTGATGTCCCCAATCAATACGAGTATAATGACTCTAAGGTCAATATTTACAGAACAACAACAGGGTAAACGATATCACCGCAAGAACCAAACCCAAGGAAAGTGAAAAAACACACCATAAATGTTAATGGTCTCTAGATCAGACTGTTGCTATATTAATAAGTGCCTCTATATAAACCTAAGAGGATGGAGGAATGATACTTGAATCTAACAAACATGGTTATAAAATTGCATGAAAAGGCTTCAAAATGCAAAAATTAGAAATGGAATGGTCTCACCGGTTTAGAAGTTGTAGTCCGGTGATGTTAACCATAGAATAATTGCTGGATCTCCAAAGGGGAGCTATAATAGAAATCTACACCATACCCCTTAGTAATGACCCGCAAAGATTGTGCTCCTAGGTCTCCCTACGCGTTTCGTATAAGACTCATCAGGGGAGCTTCACTTATAGTAGAGCACATAGAAACTTCCTAACAGAGGTAGACGCCAAAAAAAAAGTTATCAAAAATGAATTTGATAAGTTGAGCACTTTTAATGTTGATTGCATTTTCATATGACATGAAACGTTGCTCAATGGGTGACACAGCATGGCATTTTTGCTTTTGATGTTTGTGGCGTTTTGTTTAAAACAGTGACTATTTTGGGTGTCACTTTTCTCCTCCCCCCCCCCCGTTTTCTTTTCTCTTGTTTATTTTTCTTGTTTTTTTCCTCTTTAGAACCTTAAAGAACCAGGAAAAAAAGAACAAAAATATTATAAAATAATATAAACCAAAAAAAAGACATAAAAAACTTTGAAATGCTGAAAAAGTCCTTCTGGCCAATTGCCCTTATTCTTGATAGAGTATGTTTAAAATGATATAAATCCTTCATCCGTTAAAAAAATACACTTTAAACATATATGTTTGTAATATTTTAGCATACAGTCCTAACGTTAATGAATTATGTCAGCTAAAATTAAATTTTCCTCTCTGACCGAGTGCATTAAGGATACCTTTTCCAGATTACGCAGTTGTGCAGTGATGGGGTGCATGATTCAATTCTCCGCCATTAACTGTAGCCACATGGGATATCAAAAATTGTGTTTTAGATTTTTGTGCTGACAAGAACATCTGCATGGCTTTCAGCATAGCCAATATTCGGATGCAGATTCATAGAATATTATGCATTGACCTTGAAATAGCACTGACCCTTATGTCCTCTTACCTCCCCTGATGCGTGATTACCTCACCCAGGGATTTCCACGAAGGTCCGTTATGGGTTAACACACTTGTACTAGGGTCACGTATTACCTTGTTATATGGAGGACTAGAATATAATAAACTGTAATTTCAGCACTATGGCTGGAAAGAGTTTGTTATAATTAACTGATATCTTAATCCTTTTAATCTCCACAGGGACTAAATTCGCTTCAGCCTCAATATAGAATGCTGAGTCTGCTTTTCATCTAATCGTGCATTAAGCCTCATAAGTTTCTACATTTACTGGAGAATATCCTGACATCAAATGTTATCCATTAAATCAAATATTAAGAATTATTATAATTAGCAATATATGTTTGAAACATTAGGCAATTTGTTTTTGTGATGAGTCATTTAACTATTGGTAGAGAGACTCGGCCAAAGTTGAAATAATGAAAATGTTTAATGAGACAATCCAATTGCACAAATTGTTAACGTTTCGATCCTAGACCTAGGACCTTCATCAGTAGGCAAAGGCTTAAGGCTGCTTTACACACAACGATATCGCTAGCGATCTCGTTAGCGATGTGACACGCCAAATCGTAGATACGATTTGCCGAGATCGCACATAGGTCGTTTTTGTAGTGCCGGCCACAAAACGACCTATGTGCGATCTGAGCAAAACGTATCTACGATCTGGCGTGTCACATCGCTAACGAGATCGCTAGCGATGTTGTGTGTAAAGCAGCCTTTACTGTAGGTATGGAATTCCCAGAAAGTAGAAATTCACAAAGAAATATTATTATATATTAATATATTTTGAACAACTACAGCGCTGTCCCTCAATCCAAAAAGTTAGTAACCCCGAAGCCAGAATATTTAAGAAGGTAAAAGTGAGGTTTTGTCTTTTTAACGAGAATGTCTATATACGTAGAATTATTATTAGGCAGCTAAATGAAAAATGTAAATTATCCCATCTCAATTGTTTATTTTTATCTGTTAGGCCTAAAACACACGGCATGAAAATCGGTGCGAGTGGAGTGCAATAAAAAATCGCATTCCACTCAGACCAATATTATTCTGTGTGTCAGCGCACATGAGTGATTATTTTCTCAGCCCTAATCAGACCGAGAAAACAATAGCAGCATGCTGCGATTGTAATGCGAGACTCTTTCTTTCACATGCATTCAAGTGTATGGGGCGAGAGAAAAATCGCACTGCACTCGCGGTACACTGGTGTACCGCGAATGCAGTGCGAGAATGGCAATAGCCGCCTACAGAGGAGAGAGGGAGATAAATCCCTCCCTCCACTCCACAGTGCCAGCCTGCCCCCCGCAGCTGATGTCCGCTCGCACGGTCAGACCTCATTCGCAGGGACACTCGCATGACACTCGGCTCTGCTGTACTGCCAGCGTGAGCCGAGTGTCATGCGAGGGGATCGCAGTAGTCCCCGTGTGGCCCCAGCCTTAAAGTGAGAATAATAACCAAACGCCTCAAAATGTACAAAAATACATTGTAGTTCTGAAATATGAGAGTACCAGAGAATAATGGCTTCCTGGTCACTTCATCTTTGATTTTTAAATCTTTGGCAGTTAAATTTTTTTTTTTTTTCCCTCAACACATTTATTTGCTACCATGTTGACTGTTTGCAGCAAAACCTTTGATGGTTCTGTGATCACACCCCAAAACCTTAAGCAATTTTACAGTGAAATATCAGCTGTGACCTGTCATTCAAAAGTCAGCATGATGCAGCAAACTGAGGATGTAGGTCATTCTGAGACTGAAGGCAGGCAAAAGGACTGGGGAATCACAGACAGGGAGGAGAAGACCCATAGTACAGTCTGGCCCCAGTGCAGCAAGATCTATTTAGCAGAAAACTTCAAATGATGATTAATGAATAACCACAAAGTGGATTTCTTCACAAAAGGTATCAATTTAATCTGTATTACAGTGCCATTATAGATTTACTGTTTGGCAGGACTTTACCCTACATTTCTGAAAAGACTATGGAGGGGGTTAATTAAGGTGTAGGAGGAAGTAGATAATGATCACCTGGAGGTGGAACCAAAGCTTTTACCACTTGTCCTGGTTGTGCTGATGAATTGTAGCTGTTCAACACATTTACCCTGTAGGGAATAAAAGATGTACTGTCTTTGCCTCACAGTTTCTGCTCCATGTGTTTGTGGTGCAGTGTACTTTCAAGCTGCCTGTGACGGCAGATGGGTATGGACCCACTGCGCAACTGGCCGCGCTTACCCTAGAGGGATGTGCCTAAGTGACTACTTTGTGTTCACTAGAGCTTCAGATGGTGGGATTGGTTAGGCCACAGGTAGTCACCATGTACCACTCTCAGGGCAGTTTTTGGACATACAGCAGCTGACCGACTAGTCAAAGCTGGTGAACAAGGTACAGAAGGCACAGGCAGAGATGTAAGCAGACAGTCTGAGGTTGGGGCAGGCAGCACAAGATCAGAATTCTAAGTCGGAGTCTGGAGAGAAGAGGTCAGCCAAAACAAGTAAATAAGCCACATCGGTAACAGAAGAGGCAACATTATAAAACACATTGACAGGATACTAGGAGACCAACTACACTAGGCATCTGCATTCAGGCACCATGTGGTGGGAGGAGCTGCCAAATCTATTCCCTGATGGCAGGGGATAGGACAGTAAAGCTAGGGTTAATTTCTTTCCTAAATCCATCTAGAGATAATAGGGGATTGCAGCAGGCTGGAAAAATGGATCTCATCATCCAGACCTGAAGCTGAGTGGAGCTGTGTGGTTAGTAAATCAGCGCTGAGGTTACGTGCGGGTTACTAGTGTGACACTGTTCACATTCTACTGAGATCACAGAGTGGGTACCCCTTTGTGAAAGAAATAATAGTGGTCAGGTATCTTCTAGTCAGACTGAATACACGGCGTCATTTCGCAAAAGGCAACTAACTCCACTAAGTGATATGGCAGCAACTGAAATAACAGTATGACCAGATGGGAGTTGAGTTGGTTCACAAGCACATGACTGCCAATATATACTTGAGGATGTGGCCATGCTACCAGAAAGACCAGCATGAGAAGCAGCACAACTTGAAATTTGCTTATTTTGCCATCCTGCTTGCCTTTTCCAAATGAGTAGGTAATGTTGTTTCATGTGCTGATGAAGAGATATAGTTCCTAATGTATTCAAGCCTAGATATCCAGAGCTTATTTTCTTACAACTGAACCTTCAGACTGCCAAGGATTCAGTAGTATTGGCATTTCATCACCCCAGCTGACAGAGCCTGCAACATATCTAGGCATTTCAATTGTACCTTCCTTCTCCTTCCACCCGGTCTCAGCAGAGTGCAAAACCTGACAGTTGGACATGGTGCAAATGCATTCTCAGGAACTGGTCCAGTGGCCATGTCAGTAATCTGTGGCTGCTGGATGGGATACCAGCAAACCGCCTCAAACCTGCCAGTATTCGAGACTCTTTTTTTTTTTTTTTTTTTTTTTATTAGCTGGCTTGTTATAACATAACATGTGCATCACGCCACAATGATGCCATAGTGTCTGCTAACTAATCAAAAGTGCTGCTGGGGAGGCTGTAGGGTAAGAGGCAATTCAGTGGTTTCCATCCGGCAGCCACAGATTACTGATATGGTCAGTGAACCAGGTCCTGCACATTGATTTCCACCATTTCTATTAACCATCTCATCCAATAAATCAACTAGAAATTGTTCTGAACTATCTTCCTGAGCCCCTGGACATTGAAGGGCGGCATGTAAAAGAATAATTACTATGGTGGCTGAGAAGCTGAACTGTGCGAAACACTGACCCATCGCATTGTACCATACAGTGCCTACAAGTAGTATTCAACCCCCTGCAGGTTTACACATTCGGAATTAACTTGGCATTGTGACATTTGGACTGTAGATAAGCCTGGAAGTGTGAAATGCACTGCAGCAAAAAAGAATGTTATTTCTTTATTTTTTTTTTTTTTAAATGATGAAAAGTTTATTCAGAGGGTCATTTATTATTCAACCCCTCAAACCACCAGAATTCTGTTTGGTTCCCCTAAAGTATTAAGAAGTATTTCAGGCACAAAGAACAATGAGCTTCACATGTTTGGATTAATTATCTCTTTTTCCAGCCTTTTCTGACTAATTAAGACCCTCCCCAAACTTGTGAACAGCACTCATACTTGGTCAACATGGGAAAGACAAAGAAGCATTCCCAGGCCATCAGAGACAAGATCGTGGAGGGTCACAAGGCTGGCAAGGGGTACAAAACCCTTTTCCAAGGAGTTGGGCCTACCTGTCTCCACTGTTGGGAGCATTATCCAGAAGTGGAAGGCTTCTGGAACTACTGTTAGCCTTCCACGGCCTGGACAGCCTTTGAAAGTTTCCACCCGTGCCGAGGCCAGGCTTGTCCAAAGAGTCAAGGCTAACCCAAGGACAACAAGGAAGGAGGTCCGGGAAGATCTCATGGCAGTGGGGACATTGGTTTCAGTCAATACCATAACTAACGTACTCCACCGCAATGGTCTCCGTTCCAGACGAGCCCGTAAGGTACCTTTTACTTTCAAAGCGTCATGTCAAGGCTCGCCTACAGTATACTCATGATCACTTGGATGACTCTGAGACAGACTGGTTCAAGGTTCTCTGGTCTGATGAGACCAAGATCGAGATCTTTGGTGCCAACCACACACGTGACGTTTGGAGACTGGATGGCACTGCATACGACCCCAAGAATACCATCCCTACAGTCAAGCATGGTGGTGGCAGCATTATGCTGTGGGGCTGTTTCTCAGCCAAGGGGCCTGGCCATCTGGTCCGCACCCATGGGAAGATGGATAGCACGGCCTACCTGGAGATTTTGGCCAAGAACCTCCGCTCCTCCATCAAGGATCTTAAGATGGGTCGTCATTTCATCTTCCAACAAGACAACGACCCAAAGCACACAGCCAAGAAAACCAAGGCCTGGTTCAAGAGGAAAAAAATCAAGGTGTTGCAGTGGCCTAGTCAGTCTCCTGACCTTAACCCAATTGTAAACTTGTGGAAGGAGCTCAAGATTAAAGTCCACATGAGACACCCAAAGAACCTAGATAACTTGGAGAAGATCTGCATGGAGGAGTGGGCCAAGATAACTCCAGAGACCTGTGCCGGCCTGATCAGGTCTTATAAAAGACGATTATTAGCTGTAATTGCAAACAAGGGTTATTCCACAAAATATTAAACCTAGGGGTTGAATAATAATTGACCTACACTTTTATGTTGAAAATTTATTAAAATTTAACTGAGCAACCTAACTTGTTGGTTTGTAAGATTTATGCATCTGTTAATAAATCCTGCTCTTGTTTGAAGTTTGCAGGCTCTAACTTATTTGCATCTTATCAAACCTGCTAAATCTGCAGGGGGTTGAATACTACTTGTAGGCTCTGTATATGCTATATTGCTCTCTGCTTCCTTCCAAATAATATGGTTGCTGGAGGCAAAGGAGGTTAATTTTGACCTGTATTTGGTAGTACTACTGCCTCGATGGTTTGTGCTAGTGGTTGCATTGATGTTGTTGCTCACTCATTCTTAGCAATGGTATGGGTTTTTTTTTTTTATTTCACAGTACCTTGTCCATTGCCACTTTTTCTTTTACCATATATTTTTCACACAAGTATAATTAAAATTTCTTTAAATTTTTCAATTATATTAAGTAGGTACATATGATGCCCACAAATTTTAATGCACTATCAGCCCTTAGAATTGGGGTGATTTTAAAGGAAACCTTCACGGAAGGAAAAAAGGGGATAAAAGAGATGGTGCTATCTGAGTGTAGTATTAATCATTAAGATGCATGGTTTTGAGCTTCACAGCTAAACTCTCATGTTTCCTGGTTGTAAAAATGCAAGGCACAACTCCTTCAAACACTTCAATATAGCGAAGTATGATCACATGCGGCTAGCCCAGTCAGCTTCAGGTTGTCCTCCAAACAGAGGTCACCTCATGTCATAAGGTTGCGATGTCACAACCTTATGACTTACAGTAGTGTATGAAGCCTGGACATGGCCTAAAGTTGTGTTCTATAGTGAAGAGGCCAAAGATGTGGTGCACGATGGTGAACAGAGGAGGAGCGAATGGCGGGCAGTGACTAGTGGGGTGCCCAGAGCAGTGATGTATTTTTTCCAGCTCTGTTTCAACTTATATATTTGTGTTACAAACAAAGCTACAGAACTCATTTAGTTCATAATCCAGGGACTGTGTATATCATTTTTATTTGTAGAACAGAATTCAACACCCTTTTCCAAAAATCAAACATAAAAATAAATACTAGGTAGGTACTTGTTCCAAAAGCCAGAACCTGCAGCTATACGCTGTATTTGTTGGTGTATATAGAGGTCAAATTTGACTAGTAAAACAAGAGTGTAGTGTCCCCTCATTTCAAGCATAGAATCATGGCTTCACTATGAATTGTGAATCATGGCCATGAGAAAAGGGAAGATGAGCTGACGATCCCTTTTTCTCACCTGTTATATTCCCCCTTCCCCTACACTAAGCTGATTGCTCCCCTTTGCAAGATCTGCACTATTCCTATGACATAAAGTGAACCAACTTTCTTTTGTTTATACCTTTAAATTATTGTGACTGTATATACTGTATTGTCTTTTCCCCTTTGTAACATCTTTTATTTTTTCATAAGCACTGCTTAATTGTTGGGTTAAGTATAAAGTTCAATAACTTTATTCCTTTTGCTCTTTAAACCACTTATCTGAAGCATCCTGAGGCTCAATGTTACCATTAACTGGCATCGCTAGTGAATGATGGAAATTGGTGTGTATATACTATATGTTCACTGTGAAATTACCCAGTAACCTACCTAGTAGCAATAGTAGCCTTGGCCTCGTCCATCAATCGTTAGTCCATCGTGTGATTGTTGAGAGTGACAATTGGTGGCAGTGGTGGGAAGTCTTCCCAATCTCGCTGACAAAATTGGTGGCAGTAGAGGAAAATCCTCTTGATCTCCCTGACAAATTAGTGGCAGTGGTGGAATGTCTCCCAATTGTCCTAACATGCAGAAATAAAAAAAATCTTTTTAACGCTCACACTTTGTAAGATGGACAGTCGCATTTAAATCCCTGGAATGTTGGGAATTTTCTTTTGTTGTTTTAAAATGACTGATGCATAGTGCTCTCCTTGACATCTCCAACATCGTTTGAGGCCATAATTTCTACTCTGTGTGAATCGACGTTCATCAGTGAACAGCATTAATGTTTACTGGTCCCTCGTACAGCGTAGATAATGCCTGTGGCTGGTGGTGTGATCAGGTAACCTTGCAGGTCGTTTAGCAGAAAGACTACGCTGATGTAAATGATTTTGAATGGTCTGTCATGACATTTGGGTGCCTCTCCCCTCCCTTGTATTTGCCTGCAGTTCTGTGGCATTCATCATCCAATTCCACAAGGCATTATTCACAGTGATGCATTTATCAACATGGGATATGGCCAAAAGACGTCCACTTCTATACCTTTCTGTGACTCTTTCAGTCTCTCTGCATCTCTGTTGCAACCTGCTGATGACACTCTGTGACACTCTAAGCTCAGTGGCCACTTTATCTGAGAACATCCTGCTTGAAACCTTGCAATGGAGAGGTACTGTTGTTCAATTGTTAGGTAACAGCTTAATCTCATTATGTCAAAACAGCAAATTGAGCAAAAAGTCCTGAAGCTTTGTATAGTTGGACATGTGCATTCAAAAGGCTAGAGGTCACATTAAGTTCATCTGAAAAGGATAGTGCATTTTAGAATCATCCTGAAATTTCACTGGAAAGCCAAATGTGGGTTTAAGTGGGTAGTGTATGTGCTAGTTTCTCCATATCTGCAGGTAAATACTGATTTTGGAGGTGACAGGTTCTCTTTAATTTAGCAGTCTCATATTTTATTTAGGAAGTTGGTGTCTCCTTTTTAGCTTAGAGATATAAACTTTTTTTTTTATTTTTACAAAGTCTTCACTTTATGGTTCTGATACAAAATATAATTAGTACTGTAAAAAAAAAAAAAGAATAAAATGGCCATGAAACCATGGTTCATAAGAATGAAAAGCAGAGGTGGGTATGTTTCTGGCCTTGGCTCTGACATAATTCTACAATGGGTTTGTCTCTCCTGAGTATATATGTAGTGATGTAATATTAGCGGCTTTACGTGGCCTAGGAGTGATTAACCTCAGATGTAGCGTACTGGGCTTTCTATATTTGTCCAAACAAAGCAGTGCCCGTGAGATAATTCCAACTCATGAGTGCTGATAGCCAATATGGCTTTCTTCCAAGTAAGACCAGATGCTTCACTGTTGTATAGTAACATTTCTGTAACCTCTCTAGAAAGGACAAGGACCGTATCAAACTGAAGCCAGCTTTCTGTGTGTAACTTGCACTGTACAGTTGCTATTTGTGTGATATTCAGCTGCGCCTATGATTTTTTTCTCTTTACATCCTTTTCTCCAAGTTCACAATTTAAACGTCTTCCTAAAAGGATTAGGTTTATAGAATTAAATATGTAAATCACCTTTCGGAGGGTTGACAACATTATACACATACTTGGCACATGCTTCAAAGGGATTTTCCTCCCCCTTTTTCTTTCTCACCTCCCTTCTTCCTCTGATCTATGCTTTGCTCTTGGAATTACATTTGTTGCTGGGGAGGGTAACGGTCTTGAGATTGTTTGTTAGGCTATGTTCACACAAGGCTTTTTTGGTAAGCTTTTGCTGCGTTTTTTAGCTGCAGATTTGCCTTGGTTTTATGCAAATTTATGCTAATAAATAATATGCTTTTTACAGTCCCAGCATAGTCTATGAGATTTCTGAAATCTACATCATACACACACACACACACACACACACACACACACACACACACACACACACACACACACACACACACACACACACACACACACACACACACATATATATATATATATATATATATATATATATATATATATATATATATATATATATATATATATATACGTACACGTACACGTACACGTACACATACACATACACATACACATACCAGGTTTTTTCCTGACTGTTTTGTCAAATACCTGTGCTTTTGGTCAGGTTTTTAAAGAATGATCATGTTAATTCTTTGCTGCAGATTGGCGGCGTTTTTTCATTGATACAACCCATTTTGTAGAAAAAAAGCCGCAAATCCAAACCATATCTGCATCAAAAACACCACTAAAAAACGCATGAAAAACGCACCAAAAACGCAGATGACTCAAAGGAGATTTTCTGCCACAAGATCAGGTTTTGGTCAGGAAAAAAACTTACCAAAAAATCCCTGTGTGAACATATCCTTACTGTCTCTGCCTTCCTGATTGTTATATACAGGGCGCTGAACAAGCGTTGTAATAGAAAGACCTAGCAGCACGCCCTCCTGACAAGCAGTCATGTGAAGGAGGGAGCCAGAGCTTTTGGTTACTATGAAAAACAGAAATTTATTTCCTTTATATAATGTCTGAAAATGTCAAATAAATTAAAAGAAAAAATGTTTTTGAAAATAACATAAAAATTAGGCCCCATGTAATACAAATAAAGATTAGTGATGAGCGAGTACTAAAAAGCTCGGGTGCTCGAAGCTCGGGCCGAGCCTCCCAAGATACTCGTGTACTCGGCCCGAGCACCGAGCCCAATGTTATCCTATGGGAGACCCGAGTATTTTTGTGAAATGACCCCCCGGCAGCATGTAGAAACCCTAAAAATGTCACAAAAGTCTCAGAAGAGTGCTCAAATGACATGGCATCAGCATGGGGAAGACCCCTTGAAACATTTATCACTCAAAAGTCACAGCTGTGAACAATTTTGTCCAAGTTTTACGCCATTTTTACGGACTCACCAGAAAACCTTCCAAAATGACACCAAAATGAATTTTCATGGCGGAAATGTTAAGGTCACATACCCAATAGTGAGATAGAGCTGGTGTATGTTACTTTTTGAGATTAATACATGAAAGATTTTACGTGAAAACCTTGTGTGGCACTCCGATGTCCAAAACGCACGTTTTGTGCTTTTTACTAACGATGTCGGTCATTTTTTTTTTCATTCTATCTCCCGTCGGTCGGTCTCGCTCTGTCGGTCTGTCTCTCTCTGTCTTGTCTGTCCCCCTCTCACAGTCTGTCGGTCAGTTCCCCCCCCTCTCTCTTACTTACCGTTCCCCGATCACTGCCGCGGCGCTGCACGGCTGTTCAAACTCCGGTGGCTTTTCCTCTTTTGAAAAAGCCGGCCGCTCATTAATCAATCTTGTATTCTCTGCTTTCCTGCTTTTCGGCGCCTATGATTGGTTGCAGTGAGACACGCTCCCACACTGAGTGACAGCTGTCTCACTGCACCCAATCACAGCAGCCGGTGTGTGTATACTGTGCAGTGAAATAAATAATTAAATAATTAAAAAAAACGGCGTGCGGTCCCCCCAATTTTAATACCAGCCAGATAAAGCCATACGGCTGAAGGCTGGTATTCTCAGGATGGGGAGCTCCACGTTATGGGGAGCCCCCCACCCTAACAATATCAGTCAGCAGCCGCCCAGAATTGCCGCATACATTATATGCGACAGTTCTGGGACTGTACCCGGCTCTTCCCGATTTACCCTGGTGCGTTGGCAAATCGGGGTAATAAGGAGTTAATGGCAGCCCATAGCTGCCAATAAATCCTAGATTAATCATGTCAGGCGTCTCCCCGAGATTCCTTCCATGATTAACCTGTAAATTACAGTTAAAAAACACACACACCCGAAAAATCCTTTATTAGAAATAAAAAACACTAACAAAGTCCCTCATTACCAATTTATTAACCCCGACAAACCCTCCATGTCCGGCGTACTCCACAGTCCTCCAGCGTCGCGTCCAGCTCTGCTGCATGGAAGTGACAGGAGCTGCAGAATACACCGCCGCTCCGGTCACCTCCACGCAGCTAATGAGATGAGTATAGCGATCAGCTGAGCTGTCACTGAGGTTACCTGGATCCAGCGGTGGATGCAGCGGTGGCCGCGGGTAACCTCAGTGACAGCTCAGCTGATCGCGCTACTCACCGCCGCTCCAGTCAGCTCCATGCACCAACTGAGGTGAGTATAGCGATCAGCTGCTGTCACTGAGGTTAATCGCGGCCACCGCTGGATCCAGCGGTGGCCGGGAGTTACCTGACTGACAGCAGCTGATCGCGCTATTCCCTTCATTAGCTGCGTGGAGGTGACCGGAGCGGCGGTGTCTTCTGCAGCTCCTGTCACTTCCATGCAGCAGAGCTGGACGCGACGCCGGAGTCCGTGGAGTACGCCGGACATGGAGGGTTTGTCGGGGTTAATAAATTGGTAATGAGGGACTTTGTTAGTGTTTTTTATTTCTAATAAAGGATTTTTCGGGTGTGTGTGTTTTTTAACTGTAATTTACAGATTAATCATGGAAGGAATCTCGGGGAGACGCCTGACATGATTAATCTAGGATTTAGTGGCAGCTATGGGCTGCCATTAACTCCTTATTACCCCGATTTGCCAACGCACTAGGGTAAATCGGGAAGAGCCGGGTACAGCCCCAGAACTGTCGCATATAATGTATGCGGCAATTCTGGGCAGCTGCTGACTGATATTGTTAGGTTGGGGGGCTCCCCATAACGTGGAGCTCCCCATCCTGAGAATACCAGCCTTCAGCTGTATGGCTTTATCTGGCTGGTATTAAAATTGGGGGGACCGCACGCCATTTTTTTTAATTATTTATTTATTTATTTTACTGCACAGTATAGACATGCCCACCGGCTGCTGTGATTGGGTGCAGTGTGACACCTGTCACTCAGCGTGGGGGCGTGTCTCACTGCAACCAATCATAGGCGCCTGTGGGCGTGGAAAGCAGGGAATATGAGATGGCTGTGTACAGAGCACAGCGCGCCCGCCGGTATAAAGGCTCGGTCACGCTGTGCGGGCCGGCCAATCACTGCAATTCCACAACTAACAGGGCTGTGGCATTGCAGTGGTCTGCCAGCCAATCCCTGCATGAGGGCTGGCTCTCAAAAGAGCGCCAACATGCAGGGATGAAGACCACGAGTAAAGCACGAGTATTGCAAAATTACTCGGTACCCGCCGAGTAGCCCGAGTACAGTGATACTCGTGCGAGTACCGAGTAGTAACAAGCATACTCGCTCATCACTAATAAAGATGCAAAAATTATTTCAATATTTGAATGAGAAAATATTTTATAGCTTTTTAAACTGCATGTATGAGAAAAATAACAAAATAAAAAGAAATTGTGCCCACTAAGGACAAAGTAGATGGCCTGGTTTTGAATTAGTTAAAAATATTGAGATACTTTCTGACAGCTTTGCTGACGCACTGCTCTGTGTAGCAGAAACGATCAGACGATTGCAACTTCAGCTCCCCCAAGGGGACTAGTAAAAGCAATAAAAGGAAAAACAAAATTAAAATATGGAAAAAAAAACCCACAAGTACAAATCGCCCCCATTTTGCACTATTGAAAATAAAACAATTGAAAAAATATATGCACATTTGGTATCACCGTGTTCAGAAATGCCCAATGTATCAAAATATTAAATCAATTAATTTGATTGCTAAGGGCGTAATGGGGGAAACAAACCAAAACCACAGAATTAGTTTTTTTTGGTCGCTGCAACATTGGAATAAAATTCAATAATGGGATCAAAACATCACATCTACCCAAAAACTGTATAATTAAAAACGTCAGTTCAAGACGCAAAAAATAAACCATCACTGAGCCCCAGATCCCGAAAAATGAGAACGCTACGGGTCTCAGATCATGGTGCAATTCTTTTTTTTTTTTTTTCTTCACATTTCTGAATTTTTTTCACCACTTAAAAAAAAATTATACATATTTGGTATCTACGAACTTATACTGACCTGGGAAATCATATTGCCAGGTCAGTGTTGTAATATAGTGAATATGGTAAGTAAAAAAACCCCAAAACAATTGTGGAATTGCACCTTTTTTTTGCGGTTTCACCAAACGTGGACATTTTTTCCCGTTTTTCACTACAATATGTGCCAGAATCAATGGTGTCATTGAAATGCACAACTCACCAAGCAAAAATAAGCCCTCATATGGCTATATTGATGGAAAACTAAAAAAGTTATGGCTCTTGGAAGAAAGGGAGGAAAAATGGAAAATTGCTGGGTGGTGAAGGGGTGAAGTCACTTATGATAAGTGAGTATACAGATGAAACATCATTGCCTTGAAGCTGCTGCATTTCCTTGCCTGTTTTATCACAGGAGTGAGGTTATTTTTTTTGCCTCCTTGCCAATAAATTGAGCTCATCATATCAATCAATGATATTGGTAGCCTCATTAGCGGCTCCTTAGTTTCCTTCTTTGCTGCACTATTCACTTCAGTCAGAATAAGCGGGTGATGGATATTGAATACACTTGAACTCATGAACTATCACATTTTGGTGGGATGCATAAAATGCTCATTTTAACATCAGTATTATACAGTCAGTCTGAAATACATTTTCTCTGTAAGTATACCAACCACATTGGTCTACCAGATCTAGATAAAAATGTATGCAGCTTGTGTGTAAAATATGGTAAAATATCCACTTTAAGTTCTATGAAAAACATGTTTAAAAATGGCCAAACATAACCCCTTGTTGGGAACATTGGCCAATAAAAATCATGCATTTTGTGTCCAAATATAATGCTCCCCTTGGCATAAATATTGCTTTACTCAAACATGCAAATGAGATGCTCAGTACACCAGTGGGTGTGACTTAGCAGATCCATGGACTATAGGGTGTGACTGAGCAGATCCATGGACCATAGGTTGTGGCTGAGCAGATCCATGGACCATAGGGTGTGGCTGAGCCGATCAGTGCACCTTCCCACTTATTTATTTCAGATCTATACCCTCCTCTAGCTCATGTAAAGGTAGAGATATCAATCAAGGAAGAGGAGGGCAGAGTTAGAACAGGGGGCTTGGAAAACACATTGAACACCTCATTAGCATATTTCTGGCAAATGCAGCAACGGATTTGGACACATTGGCCCTAATTCATCTTTTGGGTTGTTTTTTTTAACAAGTTACTTTCCTCTTGTCTTTTGGTATAAGTTGCTATGCCATTGTACTTCTTGGAAAAGTGGTGAAAAAATTGCCTCAATATACTGGTATACTCAAAGAAATACACAAAGCGAAACTGGAGTGGACTTGCTCCAAATTTTGCATTCTTTTAAAAGTCATAATTGCTGAATCAGGAGGAAATGGAATGGCTAAACTCTGTGCACAGAACAGAAAACAAAAAAATGAAATGGGTGCAACCCTCCCCCCTTCCCAAAAATCACAAAACACACAAAAAAACATGTGCAATGGCCATGTTGAATCTGGTCCTAAAGGTAGGATTTTTATTATGACTATGTCCCCTTTAAGGTGATGTGGTTGGTCTGAACAGTCATGTTAGGGTGACAGACACCTTTTAAAAAGAATCTGTTAGCAGGTTTTTGCTATGAGTTCTGAAGACAGCGTGATGTAAGGGTTAACATGGAGATTTCAGCAATGCCTCTCATCATACTGTGATTTACCTACAGTGTTTGTTTTAGCTACAGGAGATTATCATTGGCTGACTACGTCAGCTAGTGTGGCACGTCCCCTGCTGTGTTTATGCAATGTTGATAGACAATGAGCTGCTAGAGATACTAGTATGGGTGGGGGCAGCTTTCTTAGCTCTGTTGCATTGCTAAATCTAAAAACTGATTGTCTTAGAATGGCTGCACCCAGTAATCTAAGTGATACATCATTGGATTCAAGGTTTCTTTGCCTACATTATGCTGCTCTCAGATTAGGTAGCAAAAACCTGCTGACAGATTCTCTTTAATGGTCATTTTAGATTATTTTCTTCTGTTATTTTATGTTTTTAATGATTTACATTTAAGAAGTGTGAAAATCAAGCATAAAATACATTATTTTATGTCTACATACATTTATGTTCAGGGAGGATGGAAGAGAATATAAG